>NC_056733.1:1309551092-1309558592 GCF_019279795.1 Protopterus annectens
TCTATCTGTCAACACATTCATCCTAATGCATAGCTAGTTGGCGAGCTGATGTCTGTCAGTCCCTGTACAGATGTGCAGATGTCAGGTATCCATCTTGGATATGTACAGGCAATCTATGCTTGACTGACACTGACATGTCTGCCCAGCTGTGTTATAAATTCCACAGATAGAACTCAACACCCTGTACGCACCACATGCCATGGATACCTCAACTACACTACCACAGTTAACAGAACATGAGTGGGTACAGGTCTCCAAGACAGACACTAACCATGTTATGTAATACATGTTGCATACATGTAAACTGGAGCACCTCACTGGCCCTCTACAGGAGGCACCTAGAGGATTGGCTGATGCATGTCACTCTCACCCTGAGGGTCACCACAGTGGTGTCTGTTGATAGATGGCCTGCTGACACTTGGCAGGTGGCATGATACCACTGTACACACATCCTCTACACTGCCCATCTCTCCATGGACAACAGCCTTGTAAACACCTATGAACACCTGCAGTGATGCACCCCAGTACTGACAAATGTGTACATGTGCATTACTGAGAATATCAGTATCTGTGTGCTTGTAGACCTGTAGTTGGGAACACCCTGAGGCACTTCACACCCACCGCACCATCCATTGCCATAGTTAGATGTGGCTGCTGCTGTACTGGACAGTATATGTGCCTTGTTATGCTACTCTCCCTAAGGGCTACCTAGGCCTTGCAATACCAGCACAACACTGTTGTACAAATGGGTCGATAGGCATGTGATACCCACTGAGTTCTGGCAAGTGCGTGTATATATGTAGGGTACAGCATTCCGATTCCACATACTCCTATTACAATACACATTGCCATGCAGTATTATGCATAATGATGTTGCTGCCCATAGGAGAGACATGACAATGCATCACCCTACTATGCATGTGGCATGTGCACTAGATGCATATCCCTGTAGTAGCACTCTTGGGATGGACAAGGGTTTGTATTGTAGTGCTGGTCAATGTGTGATGGTGGGTATGTCAGAGTGTCATCATGGGTTCCAGTGTGTACAATATCCACAGCGGGTGTGGGTGCTGAGTATGCTGTCATTACACCATGGTACCCCCAGTACATGTCCCATGTACCACTGTATGGTGACCACTGTCACCATCAACCATATAGGTAACTGATAACACTATCCATCTCAGTTATGCATGTGCTGTATACAACCTACCTGTAACACAATGGACACACTGACAAGGTAGTTAGCACTGATAGGCCCAGATCTCTCAGATATGTATCTGACTGTTACGTGTTTGTCAGTGTGTATATGATGGTATGTTACACTATGTTTTGTCCATATACAACCATTACATCCACCATTACCATACTGTACATGCCTGGGGATGTTCTGCATGTAACATATAACCTGGAACACACCTCATCCTAAAAGCTGTGTGGTGTGTGCAATTAAAGTCACACACATCAGTAGCACTACATACTTAGGTAGGGGTCTAGTCCCAGTGTTGCCAGTTCAGAGTGTGCGTGTATGTGGAGGGATCTACTTCAGGCTGAAGAATATACATGTCCCAGGGGGTCATCTGTCCAAGAACTGCATGGCATATGCTAACATGTCATAGGTATCATCCTGTGGACATACATTCCATCACAACTACTATTAGCTGTGTAAATGGCCTCTTCCCCACTGTATAGGTGTGCAGCAATACTGGGGTTGGCCTATATAACTGGGTGTGGCTGTTGTGAATACAGCCAACATCATTGCGGTTACTGTTGAGTGTATCCCCATGTGTAGCTGGCTGTAATACTGTACAGTTCATGTTAACAGGTTAGGTATTTGTCTATCACACTATCTGTGGTTCTACAGCACCTCTCACCCTCCAAATAGTAGGGGTGTGCCCCCCACACCAGCATACATATGTTTACTGTGTTGAGGATTGCACTACAATGGGGAAGGGGACATATACCCTGCCAGTACCATCGTCAATAACACGAAGAATCAAAACAAAAAACTGAAACAAACAAAAACCTTTTGTGCAGTGTGTCAAAGTGCTTTTTCAGCTTACAGTAGTTAGCCTTCTTCAGAACAGAGGTAGAGTAAATTCCACATATTTTTATATGGTAAAAAGGTGCCAAGTTTAAACAAGAGGTACTTAATTAGACAATTGACATTTAAGATTTAAAAATACAGATAAATATGACTGACAATTGTGATGCACTACAAAATGGTAGACTCTAAAATGGTAGACTCTAAAATGGACCTTGTAGTTAAACAAAGGATTATTACACAAAAAAAATTTTAAAAAAATAAAAAATTAATAAACTAACCTTAAGGTTATAACTAACCTTAGAAATAGAAATAAATGTAGAGAAAAAAAGAGATAAAAATACCACATATGTCTATATATACATATATTATTTATATGTTATTATTTATTATTCTAATGTTATGTGTTAAAAGTTAATATTGCTTTTAATGTTATTTGACATTAAACTATTGGACTGCTTATTCCACAATGAGTTGTTCTGCGTAGTCTGGCTTGGTAGGATTACATAGGCTACAATGGGTTCCTTGCACAGGTACATACATCCATGTGTACAGTATTCTCTGTATAGTGCATCAACACCTAAGCCTCTGTTTGTGTTATACACAAACATGTGGTGTGTACCACCCAGTATAACTACCATTGTCCACTGTAGAAGGGCTGCTAACAGCAGCCACCATGCACTCACCTGTATACACCACCCCCAGACCTTTCGGCCATATGGCACAGGCAATAACTGTTATACAGACCTGTGACATGTGTTCACCTGTACCCAGGATATGGCAGAGCCAAGGTGTCACCACAATGCCATACCCCTTGTGAGATATGACAGCAGATCATCCTCCTGCTGACACATGGACACCTACAGCACAAATGAATAACATTATGGCTACCACAATCACTCAGTGTTAATAACAGCTATAATGCATCATGGCTGGACAGCTACACTACCTAACATGTAAGCATTAAATGTTACTGCTGACAACATGTTACACAGCAGTACATTGATACACTGTAGTACAGTCACCATGTGCATCGGAACCATATTAGCCTGTCCCTGCATTGATGTTATGGATGACAAGGATGTGGCACAGGTATCATCATATGTACAGGAGGGTGTTGTTGGTTTTCCAGAGACCTAAGCTGGGCCATACATTTGACACCATATGTGTGAGGGAGGAGTTTTAATTACTGATATGGCCGTGGTGATGTGGTGTGTGTAGGTATGGGGTTGCCCTAGGTGTGTTTGTATTGTGTGTTAGTATGCATGCACACAGTTCTGACATGTGTCTGTCCTATACAGGTGTTTGTTAGACAGCTGCAGACCATACCGGGCAGGGTGTGCAGTTCACCACCTCCAGCCACGGACACAAGACCTGTGCCTGCCAGGGGTTCCACGGGCAAGTCCAGGTACAAGTCTTGATATGCTACTCTCCCCTGATGATGACAGATGTCTGCTGGAACCAAGTCCCTCCTGGGACTGGCCAGGGCCATGTGCACATGGCCTTCTGTGGGGTGGTGTGGGCAGTTCCCCCCTGCAGTGCTGGAGCTGGTACTGCCACTACGGGAGTGTCTTGGTGTCCTTGCATGTCCCCGTCAACCTCCGGATGTGGGTGTTGCTGGCTTATGTCCATGTGGCCGTCGCACCACTCTCATCACATGCTCTAGCACAGACAATCCACGATCGAGGAATCCCACCATCTCACCCCACCATCTATCCATGACCTTTGTAAAATAACGGAGGGTACCTGCAAGATCACGGATGTTGTCACTTACAGCTGAAAGAGCAGCCCCTTGCAGCCTCAGACCCTGCTGGTGTACCATTCCTTACGTGCCCACACCTCCATGACAGCCTGAAACATGCATCTGGTGGTACCCGATGTGGCACTTCTGCCAGGGGCACAATGACCAGCAGCCACTGTGTGCGGGGATGGGGTGGATAACAGAGGGGTGTCAAACAATGGCGCAGTTTCGGCCTCTGACAACCCTGCCTGTGCCTCAACACACCTATCATCATTTTCAGTGCCTGTATGGACAACAACATCAGATTGCCTGCAGGTGGGACCCTGACCCACCTCGCCACCTGTGAGGGGGAACAAGAAATGCACTTTAAGACCTGTATGTCATTGCTCAACAGTACACACACACACACACACACACACACACACACACACACACACACACACACACACACACACACACACACACACACACACACACACACACACACACACACACACACTGACATTCCACCATAATACCTACCTGTCACTGAGTTTACAGACTCTCCCAAGTTTATTCTCTTAAGTTCCCCATCCTGCATCACACTTGGAAATTAATACCAATCATTAACGTATCATTCTTCTAATTGCCTAGACAAGTGATCACAAAGCATGAGCTGTTACTCTATTACCTCTTTGACTTGACTGGAGTCCATTTTACAAGGACTCATTGCTGTCATCCAGTGTTCACCCTGGGTTTGTCCAGACCATCGTGAGCATGGCCCCCATATGTTAGGGGCTACTACAGTCACTAAATAGTGTCATGCACTGGAGTGTCATACATAAATATTGCTCAGTAGATGCAAGATCTGTTGCTCTATTAACTTATTATGTGGACAACAGTAATATTTGGATACACTCACTGGTGTTGTCTAGTAATTCCTTAATGCATCTGTAGTGCTGCATATGTGGGTATTCTTTCACCTTTCTGCTGATTGCAATTCTAACAGTATACCTGGTGTCTAGTTTCCCTCCCAATGCATGTTCAATGCTACAGAACTTATTATACTATCAGCTGTCCTGAGATTACATATCCGACAAGTATTCCTGGTGTCTCATGTGTCAGTCCATGTCCATGTACTGCACGATTTCAAAGGGAAGTCGAGACACATGAACAACCCCACAATCACACATGTGCATACATGGACACACACACACAAACACACACAGACATACACACATGCATCCAACATACATCATCCCCCCTCCACTCCACCAGATTGCACTTACAGACAAAATAACCTCCACACACACACACACACACACACACACACACACACACACACACACACACACACACACACACACACACACACACACACACACACACACACACACTTACAGGTGAAGTTGCATGAAGATGTTACACACAGACCTCCCATTACCATCTGTCAACATGCATAACATATGGTACTCAACAGCATGCAGTGAAGCTATAGTCAATCCATGCTAGCAACAGTATACATCTGTGTGATGCATGGGCTGTGTTAGTAGGTGATGCCCCTTCCCCTGGAAAACACTGCACACATGTACACAGTATTGCTGTGCACCTGTTCAGCACCCTGCCATGTACTGTGTGCCATACTTCACAGATGTACACACCATTGCTGAATGTGTATTACTGTGTCAGTTATGTCTGCTCTGATCATCACAGCCCCTATGTGTTTGTCCGACACATACCTGGCATGGTATGTGGACAGATGTCATTTGTGAATGCCTGATGTCTGATTTACAGATGTCATCATCAGCAGTGCATGTATGACCAATATGATACAATTACACTGACAACCGTCAAACCTTACCATGGCTATGGGGAATGTACACAATCTTATTGATATGATGCCCTCTTCCTTGATATGCCATGGACCCACATTACTGCATATGTTAACATTACATGAGCCTGATATGTGACATATGTCCTGTACAATCAAATGCAGTGTCAAACAAATGTGTTAGTTGTACTGATGCTGATTGAGATGCATACATTTCATGGGTGCTTATGTAAGCACACCCTTATCATGATGGTTTGTTGCACCTACTGTTATGTACTACAGCAGTCACTATTCATGGCAGGGGTATAATACCATGGGCCATCTGCATTTGCCAGTATTTGGTCAGTCTGCCCTACACATGTCCCCAACTCTGCACAATTGCAAGGTCAACTCATGCGCACATCCCTTGGAGTTCACACACTGCCATCACTGTTGCTGTGGAGTCAGGGTTATGTCTGTCACAGTTACTGACCCTGATTGTGTGCAGATACAGCCATTCATAGCATCCTTTGGATCCCTGCTTCAGTGCACTGTTGTGTCATGATGACACCCTCTCCCCAACTTCAGCCTTTTTGCAGATGCTTGACAACTATGGCCTATACATGTGTGTCAGTTTGCAGTGTCCCAAACACTGAACACCATGTGTAACAGCCTAGTCCAAGCTAATGAATAGCAAACATACAGGTGTACACTGGCATGGTACAGATGGGGATGGTGGGCCTGAGGTGGAGTGAGGTGTTGGCTGTGCAGCACCTGTATCTTACATGATACTGTCTGTAGGTTTCCAACGTGGTCTTGGTACACCAGTACACATTGCAATGCATGCCTTTTGGGGACCTTTTCTGTTATGCATATGCTACCTGTTGAGAGGCCTGGCTGATGTTTCCTGTGGTACAACTGTCCCATCTGATTACCCTAACCCATGGGCCACATGTTTGCAGAGTCCAGGCAATTACTGACATGGCTACTACACAGTTAGTACTTGCTAGACATTCCTGCAACTCCCTCACTGTTGTGGCATTTTACTAGGCAGCCTGCATGACCGGTTTGCTACATGTGACATCATCTGTCTTGGATGGCCATCTGTTTATTTCCTACATTATTCCTGTCCCATACATCCTCACTACATACATGACTTTCTGCACTGTTTGCCATGGTATATGCAGTGGTGAGGTATGGCTACATGTCCAACTCCTGGGTGTTACCTGTTGGGTATGGGGTTCACGTCATGGCATGTAAGATGTGTGCAAGCCACACAACCTCTGTTGCACGTAAGTGGGCACATTTGATGGCCAAACATCTTGGACAGCAGACCATTTCTTGGTGTGACATTGGGGACGTGTACTTGCTGGAAGGTGCATTTCCATGACAAATGCATGCAGTCAGTATCTCAACAGCTGCTTCTACTATATTCTATCTGGTGTGTGTGCACACATATTCTTCCAGTTTTTGTGAAGGTATGTATTCCCCATATTTACTATCCTAACATACGATTCCATATTATACACTCATTGCTCATGTTAGGACCACATTGCAAGTTGTAAGGGTTGTGGACTGCAGTATTGAGATATGCCATAGTGTAGGTCTGTAACAGTTGTCATTGTAATACTGGTATATACACTGTTGTAGCACTGTATAAGGGTGATGTTTCACACATGTCCCTACTGTAGGCCATTTGTCCCACCATTATGTTCATCTCTGTGCACACATTTTGCAATGACAGGATGTTAGTTATATTGCAGGAGTCTGACATACCCTTCAGATACACTATCATGGTAACCACTGTTATGCAGTACAGTTAACAGCAACAATACATGAACATGTATGGCATGCATTATGGGTAGGTGTGTTAAATGTGTGCATGGAATATACCATGGCCATAACATGACCGGTGTATTAGCAAACCTG
>NC_056733.1:1309563592-1309633592 GCF_019279795.1 Protopterus annectens
TGGTGAGAGAGAGATATGGGTGGAAAAAGTAGAGGATTAGTCAGGGTTATTGCAAGGGCATAACCAATGTGTTAGGTGACTTTTGAGGTTTTGTTTAAAGAGAGGTAAGGAAGAGAGTAGTGTTAGTTCATTAGGTAATAGGTTCCATTTTTTACCCACTGTATTAGAGAACAGGGAGGCTCCATCTAGGTTGTTGGTTTTACTTATGCTGTCTAGAAGTTTGTTAGATGAGCGTAGTGAATTCAGATTTTTGCAGGGGATTATGAGGTTGGAGAGTATGGGAGTGCTGTTAGGTTGGTAGAATATCTTGTGGGCAATGGTGAGTTGGGCGAATATTAGGTTGTTTTGTAGTTCAAGCCAGCCTAGGTGCTGCAGATTAAGACAGTGGTGAGTTCGGAAGGGATTGCCTGTGGCAAATCTGGCTATGCTGTTGTAGGAATTAGCTAGTTTGATGAGATTATTTTTCTTTAGGTTAGTGTATATGGGTGAGGCATACAGAAGAGTTGAAATTAAGTGGGTGTGAGCAATCTTAGTTCTAGCTGTTGGAGTTAAGAATTATTTGATTCTATATAAGGAGCCTATTTTCCTGTTAACTGCCTTTATAGTGTTGTTTATGTGGCTATCAAAATTAAGGTTATTGTCAATAGTTATTCCTAACAGTTTTGTTGTAGGGTCAGGGGATATAAGGGTATTATTATTGGAACTGACTGAGAAATCTAAGGGAGGAGACATATTGGTGGATGTGAAGAGTAGGCGCTTGTTTTTTTTAGCATTGAGAAGGAGGAAACATGTTGAGAGCCATGTCTCTACTGAGTTAAAAACATTTTGGGTTAGGGAATGTATTTCTGATATGGAGTTAGATGAGCATATTAGTGTAGAATCATCTGCATATTGTATGCAGGTGGCTTGAGGAATTGCAACATGGAGGTCATTGAGAAATAGTGACAACAGGAGTGGTCCCAAAATAGAGCCCTGGGGGATGCCAAGTGTGACTGGCAGGAGAGAAGATATGTTATTTTCCAAGAGTACTGCCTGCTGTCTGTTGCTGAGGTAGGACTTGAACCACTGAATAGCTTGAGGGTCAAGGGAAAGGAATTGAAGAATATTTATAAGAAGGGTATGGTTTACCATATCAAAAGCTTTTGAGAGGTCAATAAAGAGTGCAGATGAGAGTTTGTTTTCATTGCGATTTCTATTGATGGCATCAGTAAAGGATAATAGAGCAGTTGTGGTACTATGTGATGGCCTAAAGCCATGTTGGCAGTTAGCTATTATGTTGTGTTGTGTCAAGTGGTTTAATAGTTGATGGTGAATGCATTTCTCCATAATCTTTGCTAAGGGTGATAATAGAGCTATTGGCCAGTAGTTAGAGTTCTCATTAGAGTTACCACCTTTGTGTAAGGGGATAATGTGAGAGATTTTCCAGATGTCAGGAATGGTTCCCTCCTTTATGGTTCTATTTATGAGTAGGGATATTGGAAGGGCAATTGCTCTGGCTGCTTTATGCAGATATTCAGATGGAAGCTGGTCAGCAGAAGGAGTACAATGCTTAAGATTTTGGATTAAGTTGTAGATAAAGGTGGTAGATATGGGTTGCAAATGGAATGTAGGAAATGACCCAGGTGTGGTGGTAGGAAGATTTGATTGTCTGGGGTTAGTTGACTAGCTACCGATTGTATGGTCTCTGTGAAAAAAGCATTAAAGGCATTGGCAGTTTGATGGGGGGTATTTAGATTGGTCCCTAGTGGTGCAGGAGTATGAGAGTGGCCTGGGAGAAGGAGTTTGTTGATGCTTGACCAGAATGTCTGAGGATTATTATGGTGAGTTTCCTGTAGTTTACAATAATAGTTATTTTTGTCTTTACTATATATATATATATATATATATATATATATATATATATATATATATATATATATGTGTGTGTGTGTGTGTAGACATATATATCTATAGATGCATGCATATGTATATATATATATCTATATATATATATCTATATATATATATATATATATATATATATATATATATATATATATACACACACACATACATCTACATGTATAAATACATTTCCTGTACTGTTGAATGACTGTGCTAGATGATATGTTTGTGAAAACATCAGGGTTATGTATATCTGACATGGCATAGTGGGAAATCACTTTAGCTATGGTGTGCAGGGTCCTGGGTTTGAGCTTTGCAAAGGCTGTTTATTTTGTTGCTGGGCAGAACAAGGGCCATTGCATACAGAGTGATAAAGGCATTTTTAAGCAGTTGTAAGCGGGTTTGCGTGAGTTTGCGTGATGGCAAGCAATGCTAACTTTCGGTTACAGTTTCTTATACTCAGTTAGCTTCTAAATTGCTTAACCTGTGTAGGCATTGCTTACCCCCATGCAAACAAGCTTAAACCCACTTACTGCTGCTTAAAAGTGCTTAGTCCAACTTACTCCCGTGCTAATTTCTTTAAAAGAAATGAAAAAGGGTTGATAGGAAAGTAGTGAAAAAGGGGTGCAAAGAGGGAAAGACAGTATAAAAATTACCTAGGGATGTGCAGGATGGGTGTAGGGAAGGTCCATAGCTGCCCATTTCTTCTACAGCAACAGCTGTGTATATACACTGATTTGGAGGTAGATTTGGACACTCATGCCCTTGATAGAGTAGTGAGGAAAACAATAATATGTTGTGAAGCCAATTAGACCAGAATACATGTGTCCAGTGGACACATGTGTGAAATGGACAGCTATGTATGGGGCAAGATTTTTTGGGGGAATAGATTGCCCTTTTTTTTTAAGGTGAGAGTGGGATGTTGGGGAGGGATAGTAGGTAGATTTGGGGAGGTAGGTTGGGTAGGATAACAGACAAGACAGACAAGATAGCATACAGTGGCAGTATATGACACATGTGGGGGGTAAACTCCTTGGATGGGGAGGGGTGTTTGGAAGTCGGAAGCCCATGAGCCCCCTAGTAGAAACAGTGGGACTGAGGTCCCCACCCATGGGCAATCACCACTGCACCTTCACGGCGCCGAAGGTGGCTGTGCTGGGGGTGAGTAGAAGGGGCAGGCTGACCATCTAGTTGCACCATGTGGCCCTAAAGCTGGCATAGCAGATCTCCAAACTCCATGCAGAGCTCGCTATGCACCAGACCTCAGACCTGACGATGGGTGACAGTATCCTGTCTGCGCCCACTCCCGGGGGGGCAAGCCCCATCCCTGAGGCAGTTCCACCTGAAGGTAGTGCAAGACCAGCAGATGAGGAGGTTTCAGGGTGGACCCCAGATATGCTGGTGCATGGTGCCACAGCCAGATGAGGTGGGAGAGGTGGGTCTGCTGGGGCCGGCCTTTCCAAACGTGCTATGGTGTTTCAATTTTAAAAGATATGTGGGTTAGTAATAGTCAACACATTCCAGGATTAGGTATAACAGCATGCATAGATATTCCCATTAACCCAAAACACCAGATATGGAACAGTTGCTTTGCAAACAGAACACATGCATATATGGAACCACAGTGGGCATTACAACAGCACGCAGGTACATTGATGGCAGCATGACACCAATGTGGGAGTATTTCAACATGGCACATGCCTAGAACAAATTTCAATATTTATCAAACAATAGGACATATGTCCCAACAGTAGATTTAATAGTGCACATACTGACTGAGTTGTGTATTTAGTTTATTGTTGCAGATATGATGGGGGAAGAGAAAGATGTCAATTAACAACTTGTATATCCCTGTAGTTCTCTTTACTTTCCTAGTTAGTGCTATGATCTGTACCTTACAGGTATTATTACACTACCCTATGGCCTTAGTTTGGACAGTGGTATGGATGTAGACAACTATATACATGAGCTGTGTTTTACCTGCAGTATACACCTCTTACCTGGTATACCTGTGGAAGTATTGTTTGTTAACACTACCTGACTGTTTCTACGCATATTCCTAGATTCCAGGTTGATGTTATGCACATACCTCTCCATCTCTTATTTCATATACTCTGGGCATGTCTTGACAACATCCAGGAGAAACTGGGACATATTTTGACTATTGCCCTCATAAACCTTTGGTGAGTTGTACAATGACAGGTTTGTTTTCATTGATATTTTCCAAATATTTACAGGCCTGACAGTCAGTTATATAACATTAAATGCTGCCTACATGTCAGAGATTAGCACACTAATATGCCAGGGGGACAGGGTAACACCCAGCAGATATGGGCCAATTCTCTGGACATTCCAGACAGATCTGTACAGTCGAGGGGTATGATTCTGCATATAGCTTACTACCACTTCCAGGATTCGAACCATGGCTGTGTGTGCTAAAATAAAACAGTGTACATCACACTTGGGTGTGCTATATAGATATTTACTGTGTATATTTTCTCTGAATTCTTTCTATAAGTCTCCTGTGGTTTTACAATCTGACCTTGTAATTACAACACTCTTATACAGGGTTTCCTAGACAGTTTTATTATATAGCACTGTGTGGATGACAGTGAAGAGTAATACCTTATTAGTCAGATATACTGCGACACTACCACTGCCATACAATACCAGACTAAACAGTACCAGTCCAAGATTTCACTTTTTTTTTCTAGGCACAGTTTTCGTATCTGACAGGCCTGTGGGAGGAATGTTTGTCAACACTACCTGAATGTCGTCACACATATTACCAGATTCCACATTATTATTATGCACATACGTCTCACGCTGTTACTGCACACACTCTGGTCACAGCTTCACAACATGGGGTAGAGCTGGGACATACTTTGCTTATTACTCTCATAACACTTTGGTGAGTTGCTAGACTGATAGATTTGTTCTTATGGATATATTTCTGACAGTTATGATGTCTGGCAATCAGTTGTATGTCATTATTTGCTGACTAAACATCTGGGATCATCCCACTGATTTGCCAGGGGGACATGCTGACAGGCATGGGACTTACACCAATTATCTGGACTTTCAGACAATATCTGTACACTTGTGGGGTATGATTCTGCATACAGCGTACTACCGCTCCCAGGATTTGAATCATGGCTGTGTGTGCTAAAAATACACTTCACATCTCAGTTGAGTGTGCTATTTGGATTATGTTGTCTATATTTTCACTGTTTTCTGTCTAAGTCTCTCTCAGTTGTACAATATGACCTCGTGTGATTACAACAATCATATACAGACATTCCTACACATTTTATTTATGTAGCACAGTGTGGGTAACAGTGCTTAATACAACAGTACTATTAAGAGACTGCAACACTACATTACCATATGATACCAGAGTAAACACAAGCAGTCCAGCAGTTAGACCTTTATTGCCAGGCTGTTACCCTTTTATTTACATACAACCTATATAGGTTCATAGGTTCATAGGTTCATAGGTTGGTACTAGGCTATCAGCCCTTGGGCCTATACAAGCCTAGCCATAACAATTCCCTGGCCAGACATCATAACTGTCAGAAATATATCCATATGAGACTCTTCCTGCCATATTGTCTGTTTTATTCAGTACATGCCATACACAATACAGGTTTTATACTGGCAATTAACTTTCTACTACTTTTATATTTATTTCTTATGACAGTACATGCAAGATTATTACACATCGCAACCTCTGCAATCTACAGGCATGGGCTTCCCAGTTCACAGCCCACTCGTCTGCCACTGTCAAAGACATAAGAGGAATATTTAGCCATACCTATCAATAATATACATGAGCTGGCAATTATTAAACATGTAGTAAACTAATACTTACACACAGTGGGACATCACCCATCCGCCTAGCCTCTTGAATCCACTGACCCAAGAGCTCCCTCTTTCTCCATTTCAGGTTGGCATAGTGATGCCTGACCTGCTCACCAGTTTGAGGTATGCCAGTGGCACTGGTGAGGTCATGGGTGAGACGGTCACAGGCTTCTACTTTATATTGGGAACCCTGGTACTGGCCCTGCAGCGGTCTCTGGTCAAGGTCTTTAACAAAGAGTCCTGCCATGACTTTGGACTCCTGGGTGCCCCAGCGCTGCACCCGGAAGTGCACTCCTTCACTCACACCAGTCATAGTGCCTACAGGAGGAAGCTGCAACCAGTTATGAGATGTATTCCCACCTATGGGGTTTAAATAGGGCCGATTTCCCACATTTTGCTGTGATTGGATGGTTTTGAAAATGTTAAGCTATGGGCAAACCTGCTTACCTAAGGCTGGCATTGCTTAAAGGGGTATACCAATGGGCAACCTGATTTAGCTGGCCTACACATTGCTTACACCTAGTAAGTAAGGTGTGCAATGCTTAGCATTGCTTAATTTTTAATTTGCACACTATTTGCTGTTTGGCATTGATTTATCATTCATTACATGTTATATATGTGTTTGATATCCATGATTCATGTGTACGTACATGGTATGGGGTCCTTGTGTTTATTGGGGGATTTCAACACTTTATTACAGTGAGACATCACATCTGGACTTAATGCAGTACTCCAGTTCACATATTTATGTTATTTAGTAGGTTATACAACATAAAACTGTATATGGATTCCTTTCACATGTAAATTTTGATTTTCCTATAGTGAGGATCTGTTTGGTGATACCTCAGTTTTATGTACTGCTGTGATGGCTTCCTGGTTGACTACTGTGACTATAGTGTACAGGGTCCTGGGTTCAAGGGCTGTTTATTTTCTTGCTGGGCAGAACAGCGGCTGTTGGATACAGAGTGATTAAGGCACTTTTAAGCAATTGTAAGCGGGTTTGTGTGGGTTTGCACGGCGGTAAGCAATGCTAACTTCTAGTTAAATATGCTTACAGAGAGTTAGCTTCAATATTGCTTAACCTGTGTGCGTATTGCTTAAACCCGCTTACTACTGCTTACAAGTTCTTACTCCCACTTGCCTTTGCACTAATTTAGACAGAAATGTAACATGGTTCTTGGGAAGGTGGTGGATTTGGACAATCTATGGATTTATCATTCATTACACATTATACCTTCAATTTATATCCTTGATTCATGTGTACATATACTGTATGGGGCACTTGTGTTTATCTGTGAATTTTACGACATTATTACAATGACATCCCATATCTGCATTTAACGCAGTACTCCAGTTCACAAATATATGTTACTTAGTAGGCTATACAACAAAAATTATTGTTGGTAAAGTGAGTTGACATGGAAGATAGAATTTACTGGAGTGAGAATCGAACCGAGAATGACTGCTCTTAATGCAAATGCTCTGACCACTACACTATTGCACTACTGCTTCATTTGCACATATCTTGATATTTATCTTCATGTGCCATTTAAGCTACAGTATGCGTAGCTAACCAATGGGCACAACCGCGCACCTACGGTTAAATTTAATCTGTTTGATAAAAAAAGGTGTTTATATGATATTTTAAGTATTGCTCTTATAAACTTGGGGTGCTGCTAGGGTAATGGGATTTGTTTTAATATACATTTTCCTGACTTATTTGAAGTCTGACACTCGTGTGTTTGCCATTATTTCAGACTTCATTGATGAGATCATCCCAGTGATTTGGCAGGGTAAATGCAGGACAGGCCAGACATATGTGCCACATATCTGGACATTCTGCATTGATCTATGCTGTTGGGGGTATGCAACCCCCTATGAGTGGTCTCGCTCATTGTAATTGCCAAATAGCAGTTCTTGACTGCAGGGGCATGTATATTGTGAGAGCTCTGCTCTCTGACACGTCCCCTGCACTCGTCCATGCTCCGTGTCTGTTTAGGAGCTGAGGCAGTGTGCCTTAATTACTATGCATGGCATGCTGCTGTGCTGCTCCTAAACGGTCACTCCCGTGCAGGAATAAGCTATTCCTGCATGGAACCTTACTGAATCTCAGGGCATATCTATTTCACCATGCTGTGTGTCTCTGTATAATAGTCTTCGAATAATATGGTTTAATTTGCTTCCCCATATACATGAAAAAAATTATCAGAATCCTTGTGTCTAATTTCTCTGGAGACAAACAGATCTATGTTTTATAACTTCTTAATGAGAATATAAATGGTATCCACAGTTGTACTTTTTAATATCTCATAGAAAATACCTTCTATTTCTAGACAATAATCAACACAGCTTGTAAAACCCCATTGTTCATAAACAATTTCCATAGTATCAAACTGTATTCCTAATAAGGAAAAGGCATCTTATGTAAAGGAAATTTCTTCTATCTCTCTTCAGAAGCCATAACTAATCCTTTTCTAATGATTCACTTCTAACTGTAAAAATTGAAAAATATTTTTCATTATAACCAATAAAAATTCAAAATAGCTTGAACATATCAAAATATAATATATATATATATATCATCAGTTTTCATTAATAAAGGAAAATGTAATTTTATTGCAGACATCTGCATATTAAATTGACACACTGGGCCAGTAATCAATGAGCCTGAATCTGCACCACTGACACTGGAGAGGGACATGCACTTGGAATACAAATAGGTACACTCAGTATTTCCAGATGCAGACCTCTCTGCATTAAGCACAATTTCCCTTAACAGCACACAGGGAACACACTCAGCCTGGGGTCTGGAATTCATTATATCTGTTTCCCTCAAGGACCACAATAAGACTCTCCACTGTTGGGTTAGGTCCTCAGCCGAGTGTCCAAACCAAGTCCTCCAGCACCCTCTCTGTAAACCCAGTGCTTTGTGTCCCTACCCGAACACTGAGAGATTTGATTCTTCAAACACACACACACTCACACACACACAAACAGACACACACACACACACACACACACACACACACACACACACACACACACACACACACACACATAAACACACACCTGAGAAATAATGGCACAGATTTACCTGCTGTGCCCCCTTCAACCCAGAGTATAAGGTAGTTATCACTGCCACCAGACACTCCACAATCAGCTACTCTAAGGCCCTTAACAAATGGTGTCTAATTATACTGTGTAACATTAATACAATTACAAATGGTAGTAGCTGAATAAGATACTAGGCCTCCTGGAGTGGCCCACACAGTGTCACCAAATAAATATAAGCACTCTCAAAGATTATGTGCTTTCTACAAGGACGAGCCACAATAAAAGTGTTAAATATATTTAATAATAAATAATAAAAGAGCATGAAAATACTGAATATATATTCACATTAAACCACAGAATTCAAATCACAGGAGATATTGAAAACAACATTAATGGAGAGATTCAGACAAATAAAGAAAAACAATATCTAAACTAAGCTTCACTATATTTTGCTGACTGAATCTAAAGAAATCACTGTTCCCTAAGAACTTACTTGGACAAGACAAGATGAAATACATGAGCAGTCTTTCTAGTTAGGATCCCAGATAGAATATTCCCTCCTCAGGGATTACTCCCTGTAAAATATAATACCTAAGATGGCTTGCAGAATGATCTCATCTGGTCACCTGACTCTAGGTTCTCACAGTAATTCCCTTTGAAGCCCAGACAGGAATTTAGCATAGACGGTTACAATACACATCTTCAATGTTTATGGCAGTGCCCGGGGCTTTCCCTCTTTTTACTGAGCTAATGAACAAAGGTTTCCTCCAGACCTAATGTCTGCAGTCCTACTCAGCACTGTAGAGTGCCGTTTTAATGGTTTAAGAGCTAATTTACATTTTCCTTATTTTCTTAAAATAAGACAGCTGGTTAACCCTTGCTGTCCCAGTATCCTCTATTAAAACATACACATTAAATTCAGTTACAATAATACATGAACATTTCTTTTCATTTCAGCAGGGTGCACTATTGATACATTTTAATATAAGCAAGCCTCGCAAATACATTTTCATCACAAGCATCTGCACAACTTAGTTTGACATACAAATGACATATAATTATTTACAAATTCCCAGTTAGCCGTGCTGGCACAAGTCATACATCTACTGCCCTACTTCTCCTGGCATGGCTGGCAGTACCTGCTATTGTCACACCTTCTCTCCCCCCTTTGAAGACTCAAGCTAGTTTTTCAAGTGACTCTTGAGAAATGTGGCTTGATAGGAATAAGCTTTTCTGGGAATGTTACCCCATTCCCTGTCTTGAGACTCCATCTGCCTTGGCATTGCTGACCCCACTACAGTGTTATACGGTCATATCATATGTCTGCAACCCTAGGCTCCACCATAGTAACTTGGCATTTTTTAAGCTGGCTCCTTGTAGCCATAGATCACCCTCAGACTCCTCCTGCCTCCTAATGCCAACATGTAGCACAAAGGCCTCCCTGTCATGGTAAGGTTTCATCATGTTAAGATGGTACAATCTGTGATCCTGCCTCCTGCCTAGCAGTTCTACCACGTAGTTAACATCACTGACCTTCCTTACCACTTAGAAGGGTCCCTCCCAACCTGCCTGCAGCTTATTGTGTCTGACAGGAATGAGCACCATCACCTGTTGTCCCACATCATACTTTCTGGCTTGAGCATTCCTGTCATACCAGACATTTTTCTGTTGTTGGGCTCCTGACAGTTTCTCCTGGGTCAAGCCAATGTGCCCCCTAAACCTTCTCCTGAGGTTCATTACATATGCCACAACAGACTCCTTGTGGGATTCACACCCACCCTCCCACTCTTCACAAATCAGATCTAGAGGTCCTCTCACCCTATGCCCATCCAGCAACTCAAAGCATGAAAAACCTGTGGATTGCTAGGGTACCTCTCTGCAAGCAAACAACAGCTGGGGCAAATATTTATCCCACTCTCTCTTACACTGATCTGCAAATGCCTGTAGCATGGTCTTTAGTGTAGAGTTCAGTATCTGCACAAGATCATTAGTCTGGGGATGGTAGGTGGTTGTCTTTAGGTGCTTCACCCCACAGTGCTCCCACAAACAAGCCAGCAGGTCTGACATGACATTTTCACCTCTGTCAGTCAGTATTTCTTTTGGGAAACCTACCCTGCTGAAAATCTGTAGGAAAGCATTTGCCAACTTCTCTGCCTCGATGTAGGACAGAGCCATCACCTCAGTATATCTAGTAGTATAATCTACCACCACTAGGATATACTTCTTCCTTGTGGAACTTGGAATACTCAGAGGACCCACAATATCCACAGCTCCCCTCTGAAATGGTTCCTCAATCACAGGCAAAGGCATCAAAGGAGCTTTGACCTTGTTTCCTGCCTTGCCTACATTTTGGTACTGCTCACAAGTCCTGCAGTACCCTGTTTTACCCCTGGCAATCCCAGGCCAATAAGACTTGTGCATAATATGTCTCTTGGTACTCTTTATGCCCATATGACCTGCAATCAGAATATCATGGGCTGTGGCTAGAAGTGCCAGATGGTAGGTTCTGGCCACTATCAACTGCTGTATTACCTCATCTTCTAGCTCTCGCTCAGGGGTCCAATCTTTATACAGTAACCGTTTGTTCCAGTATCCAAACTCACCTTTGCCTTGAGAATTAGGCACCTCCCTAACTACCTCCCTCAAGCCTTGTAATGTAGGGTCTGAGGGTCGAGCCTATCTCAACTCTATCTTTGTGACTTTTTCCCAGCTCCCCTTCTACAGGAAGTCTGGCATGTTCTGACAGCAGTGCCTCACTCTCAGTCTGGGTATTACCAGTCACATCTGCCCTTGCAGTCACCCTGTCCAAGGGAACATCAGTACCTACCAGCAGCTGTGGCTCATCTTCAGGCTCACTGCTACAAGGTAGCTCCCTCCCTAAATTAGCCACATCACCAGTCCTGGCTTTAGGGATGTGGTCTGTCTGGGTCTCCCCCATGCTATCAGACGCAGATGCCAAGCCTGATTGCATGTCACTGCATGCATGCATACAAGGTACTGTAATATCAAAAACATTCCCTATCAAGACATCTGCAGGGATATTCTCAAAGACACATACTTGCTTGCTTCCTTTTCCACCCTCCTAGTCAAGGTGAATCCTGGCTGAAGGCATTTGGAATGGGATCCTCCTAAAGCTCTGACTGGAATGGACTGCCCAAGCAAGTACTGCTCATTTTTAACCACCGTAGGCTTCACAACAGTTATATCAAAAGCTGTGCCTCTCTTGGCAGTGCCCTGTTTTCTATCCACCAAGATAAGCTACAAACTCTGGTGGTATTTTGGTACCACTGTTGTCTTCAGATAACTTACCACTGGCATTGTGTTATCCTCACATGCTGACTTCCCCACCTTTTGTTCCCCACCCTGCCTCAGTGGACATCTATATGCTACATGGCCCCACTGGTTACAATTAAAACATTTAACCCTTGATCCTGACATGCACCTGGACTCATAGCTTCCCCTGTTACTGGCGAACTCTGTTGGGGAGGTTTAGGCTGCCTACTATGGAGTCCCTTATATCCATGTGCAGCACTGGGTATCCCTTTCCTGTGCAGTGATGCCCTGCTTGCTAAGTAGAGATCCCCTTTTTTCCCAGTTCATCTGCAGAGTTGCATTCCGTATTGCCAACCAGATTCTCATATCCTCAGGTAAAGTGCTAGGTGCTTGTTCCCTCAGCAAAAGGTCTGCCAGACCTCGAAAAGTGATGACCTGACACCCACTCAACCACCTATGAAAATATGTGCTTAGTTCAGCAATATAATCGCATACACTTTCATCTGCCTTACATCTATACTCACAAATCTTTTTTGTAAGCTTCAGGTGTTAACTTAAAACATTCCAATAAACATCTTTTAACAGTACCATAGTTTAAGCAATCACAATCAGACAATTTAGAATCAGCAGTTACAGCTTTACCATGGAATACGGGGATCAGGAACTGTACCCAGAGCCCTTGTTCAACATTATACTGTTTACATACCCTTTCAAATATATGAATAAAACTATCAAAAGTATTGCCCTCTGTAAATTGGGGCAGAAATTTACTATTATTACTTTTGGGGTTCGGTTATTCCCTTCCCCATTACCTCCATTACCCTGGCAATAAGTCAGCATCTCCCTCTCATGTTGGCACTGCTTCTCCTTTTCTTTGGCCTCCAAATGCTGCAGTCTCTCTGATGATTCGAATGCCAAATGTCTGGCCTCCATTTCAACTTTTTTACCTCCAGATGTATTTTAAGTCCTCTGAGGAAAAGTTGAACTGTCCTGTTTTTGAAAGCTGTACATTTCCAGTGCCAGTCTTGTTGTCTTCCTAGGTGCTGGTCTGTGTTGCAGCTGTGATTAAGGCTGCAATCATTTCCTCTTTAGTCAGGTTGGCATGCACCAGTCCTTTGGGTTGGCATATCTCAGCCAACTGGTTCCTTGTCAGCTTGCCATAATCCTCTGCTGACATCCTTGCCTGTTCTCCCTGACTAACGAAGCTAACAAAAAATAAATAAATACAACTATTTTGATATGAAACATTGAATGTCTACTTTATGACTGCTTGAGAGTACATCTGTTTTAGTGACGACTGTTTACCAGCTACAGGAGTTCAATTAATATCCCAACACTGCTCTCCAATATGTGAGCATGTGATACTATGACTGCCAACCAATATGTGACATATGATGGTCCCACCACTGCCAACCAAAATGTAATGTCCTCAGACTGAGCCAGAAATCAAGGATCCTGAATCCTCACCACTGACACTGGAGAGGGACATGCACTTTGAATACAAATGGATACACTCAGTATTTCCAGATGCAGACCTCTCTGCATCAAGCACAATGTCCCTTAACAGCACACAGGGAACACACTGAGCCTGGGGTCTGGACTTCCCCATATCTGTCTCCCTCAAGGGTTAGGTTCTCAGCTGAGTGTCCAATCCAAGTCCACCAGCACCCTCTCTGTAAACCAAGTGTGTTGTACCACTGCCCCAAGTAGCTGATACAGACTGAGATTTGATTTTTCACACACACACACACACACACACACACACACACACACACACACACACACACACACACACACACACACACACACACACACCTGGGAAAGGCTGGCACAGATTTACCTGCCATGCCCCCTTCTGCCCAGACACTCCACAATCAGTTACTCTAAGGCCCTTAACAAAAGGTGTCCAATTATACTGTGTAATATTAATACTAATACAAATGGTAGTAGTTGACCAAGATGGCTAGGCCTCCTGGAGTGGCCCACGCAATGTCACCAAATAAATATATGCACTCTCAAAGGTTAAGTACTTTCTACAATGACTAGCCACCATAAAAGTTTTAAATATATTTAATAATAAATAATAAAAGAGCATGAAAATGCTTAATATATATTCACAGTAAACCACAGAGTACAAATCAGAGGAGATATTGAAAACAAAATAGAAGGACAGGTTCAGACAAATAAAGAAAAACAATACCTAAACTAAGCTTCACTATATTTTTCTGACTGAAGATAAAGAAATCACTGTTCCCTAAGAACTTACTTGGACAATGCAAGATGAAATATGTGAGCAGTCTTTCTAGTCAGGCTCCCAAACAGAATACTCCCTCCCCAGGGATTACTCCCTGTAAAATATAATATCCAAGATGGCTTGCAGAATGACCATATCTGGTCGCCTAGAGTTCTCACAGTAACAAGCTTTGAAGCTGAGACAGCAATGTAGCATAGATGACTACAATGTCATTGTATCTTTCGGCTTTTCCCGGTTAGGGGTCACCACAGTGGAACTCCGGTCCGCTAATGATTGGCAGTAGATTTTTATGTACCGAGTTGCCAGCCCTGACGCACAACCTTCAACGAAGGTATGCCCATTCACGCATGTCTCCACACAGAAGACGCTTTAGCTGAGAATCGAACAGGACAATGTCTTACTGTGAGGTGACAACGCTACGCATCTTAAATGTTTATGTCAGTGCCTGGGGCTTCCCCTCTTTTTACTGAGCTAATGAACAAAGGCTTCTTCCAGACCTAATGTCTCCAGTCCTATTGAGCACTGTGGTGTGCCATTTTAATGGTTTAACAGCTCATTTAAAATTCCCTTATTTTTCTTAAAATAAACCAGCTGGTTAACCCTTGCTGTCCCAATATCCTCTATTAAAAGATATATATTTAATTAAGTTACAATAATACATGTATATTTCTTTTCATTCCAGCAGGGTGCACTGTTGATACATTTTAATACAAGCAAACCTCACAAATACATTTTCAGCACAAGCATCTGTAGAAATTAGTTTGATATACAAATGACATAATTATTTAAAAAGTTTCAGCTAGCTGTGCTGCAACAAGTCATACATCTACTGCCCTACTTCTGTTGACGTGGCTGGCAGTACCTCCTATCGTTGCATACCACTGTAATCAAATATATATACTTGTTTTTACTAGGTTGAGGAGTGATGATTCATCACTGTGACATAGCAGAAATTTCCTGAGGCTCCAAGAGCAGAATATGTTTTTTTTTATATGTATTTCATTGAATTGCACTTCTTAATGCTTGTGGTTATGCTATACAGCTACTCTACTACATTTTTCACTGTTATAGAGCTTTTTTTTACGGTTTCACTCCATTTTTGTACTGTTTTATATTGTTTTAACTGTATTTTCATTGCTAGATAATGTTTCATTACTGTAATTGCATTTTTATTGAGTTACTTGATTGTAAACTTCATTTACATACTGAGAGTTGTATTTTCTGTTTGTGAGTGATCTATCTGTTCTTTTTTGCTCATTACCTTTAATGTTTCTATGTTCTAGTCTGGTAGCATATTCTGGATAGAGGTCTGTGTTTCTGGCAGCCATCCTATGCTGGTAGGGGCTTGTCTTCTATGTTAGTGAGAGTAACAAGGCTGTCTAACCATCTCTAGCATGAGTGATTGGTTGAAAGTACAGGGGCTAGCAGGACTGTGTAGTAATTCGAGATTCTAGAGTCTTTCATCTTTTCTGGTATCTAAACCTTATGTTTGCAGGGTGTTGCACTTGTTTGCTTCTAGCACACTGCTGCTGCACTGTTTTAACCCATTGCAAGGTATCTCAGTTGCATTTCTTCCCTTACCAGCACTCCTGTGTTACTGATGCCCTCCACTGCAACTACTGTGTTGTGTTGATTTTATCCATCCCTACTCACACCTATAGGTACTCTATTCTGATAGTACCCATTCTACCATCTTTGAGCTCCCTCCACAGATTCTGACAACCATGTATGGACAATTTCCTGTGGTTTCTCCTGCTAGTCTGGTTGATATGGGCATCCTGAGATAGTGTAGCAACTGCCTCATGTACACGGACAACCCTCTTCTTCTTCTACCACCTAGGAACACAATATGTGAGAGATTACATTAAGAACCTAGAATCCTTCCTGTCTCAATCACAAGCCAGTATACCTGGCACTGAAAAGGCTGTTTGCACAAACATCACAAACACCACACCTCTAACACCACCTACACATGTACAATACATTCCTTCATATGTGGAGGTTCTCAACAAAAACATATCTAAACAAAGGAGATCTCCAAGGCAAAAGCACAAATGCACATCACAACCCACGGCACCATGCACCACACATAGTACACAAGCCTGTGTCTCACAGCATCTAAGGCCCAGCCACAAGCCCAACAAAATAATCATAGGAGACTCTATCGTGAAACACACAGATGTTCCACTCACCAGGCTAGACAAGGGGAAAGTCACAGTAAGTTGCTTGTCAGGTGCTATAATCCACCATATCACTCACGCACTCAAGTTTCTCAACAACAGGTACTGTTATGACTCTGTTATAGTCCATTTTGGTGCGAATGACTTGAGACATACCTCTCTGGACTATATGGAGTGAGACATAATTGAGCTTGCTGAATATGTGTCCCAGGCAGGTATGTCCATAGCCTTAAGCAGCATCCTACCGTCACTCAGAATGATGCCTCAATACAAACAGAAAATGATTGACTTTAACAATTTGCTTAGTTTATGATGTCATTCCAAGGGGATCCAGTACCTGACAGCCTGGGAGGACATGAGTGACAGACCAAGATGCTTTGCCAGAGATGGCCTTCATCCATCTCCTCTGGACTTCAGGCTTCTAGCAAAGGCTTTTGCCTCTCTCATAGTGCCTTTTTTAGGCAAAGTCATGAGGGTAAAATTACCAACTTGAAAAATTCTTCTAAATGAAATTTAAAGGTCATGCTGCTAAACGCTAAGAGTCTTAACATGAAACTGCACTCATTGCAAGCATTCATCACCCTGTATGATGCTGACATTTGTGAGTCACTGAAACCTGCTTCAAAGCTGTGGAGAGCACCCCAGTCTTACCAGGTCACTTGTCCTGCCATACTTTCAGTCCCCAAATGGACAGCTACAAAGCCAAAGGAGGCAGAGTTTCAATATTTATCAAAGACATACACACCTCCAGGCTGGTCAAACAGTATGACACACAGGAGACACTCCAGGTGCAGTTAACTGTTGACAAAACACCTATTCAAATCATAGCTAGCTACAGACCCCCAACCATGACTCAGGAGGCCCACTCCACCTATCTGGAATTACTTGAATTCATCAAGATTCAACCCTCTACCCTGATCCTGTGCAACTTTATCTACCCAACCATAGAGTGGAAGACCTATTCTAGCTTAAACATGAATGCCCAGAGATTCCTCACTTTTGTCAATGCCAGTGCATTGGATCAGCTGGTCGACACCCCCACAAGAAGTGAAAATATCCTGGACCTGGTACTAACCAACATGAGTAGCCACTGTAGAACCCTTACAGTGTCATACTCCTTGGTAAGATCCAACCATAAAGCAATCACTTTTGAAGTCACCATCTCCCCTTACCCCCCCCCCTTACCAGGGTTGAACAAAAAAACTTTTCTAAAGCTGACTACAACCTCCGGAGAGCAGGTATAATCAGCTTCACAGCCACCATCCCTTAAGTTGTAACAAGCACAAATGTCCAAGCCTACACCAAAAAACTATATGAGCACCTATATAGCTGCATGGACTCAGCAATACCTGACAGGGCCAAATCATTTTCCTCAAGGAAGTGTAAACCTGCCTGGTGGATAGCAGCAATAAACAGAATCTATAATAAAAGGAAAACAAAATGCTGTTCAGGACCCAGAAGGAGTTTGTGCCAATTTGGAAGCAATTTCACCTTTGTTGAACAAGCAAATAAGGTCACTAATGAAATTCTCTAAGGCTAACTCCAAGTCCCAATTGGCCACATCCACTAAGAACAGTCACAAGGCCTTCTTCTCATACATCCACAATCTCAAAGGTAACTCCCAAATCTGCTCTGAATTGGTGGTCAAGAATACCACCTACACAAATGCCATAGATATAGCCAACCTGCTGGCAGACAAGTTCAGTGAAAACTTCAGCCCCCTGTCACCCCCATCAGTAAACCAGGACATCCCCCAACACTTGCCCCATTCATCACCAGGGAGCAGGTCATTCATGCCCTCTCAATGGCAAAAAATACAGCCTCTGTGTGACCCGGCAACATCCCTGGCTTTTTCCTACATGAACAAACAGCAAAAAATACCCTTATTGTGACAAACTGTATCCAATATGAACCATAGAACCAAAATAAAGAAAAAAGGATAGCAGAAGCACTCAGTTAAATTCTCTACACTTTATTTCAGCAACAGCAAAGCTTTCAGGTTTCCCCTTCTTCAGTGCTAACATGCTAGCATTGAAGAAGGGGAAACCTGAAAGCTTTGCTGTTGCTGAAATAAAGTGGAGAGAATTTAACTGAGCACTTCTGCTATCCTTTTTTCTTTGTTTATGTGTCCTACATGAACTCAGGCAAGAGTTCTCAGCACCACTAGGCACCCTATTCAACCAAAGCCCTGTGCACCAGCTTCATCCCAGCAGAATGGAGGACAGCCACTGTCATCCCTCTACACAAAGGTGGAGCATCTACCGACCCAGGCAATTATAGACCCATCAACCTAACTAGCCTGATCTGCAAGGCCATGGAATGCATTATCATGGCCCTTATAAACAAAGACATTGGTAACCTCCAGATTCCTGATCCCACACAGTCTGGTTTTGCCAAAGGGAGATCATGCCTGTTAGACTTGGTCACCTTCTTCAAAACAGTCACCAAAGCCATGGATGAGGGGAAGACAGTGCACACCACTTACCTTGACCTAGACAAAGCTTTCAACACTATTCCTCCCTCTGGCATACTAGATAAACTCTCCCAGCTAGGCATCAACCAGTATTTTACCAGATGGCTCACTGATAGAACCCACTCAGTCAAAATAGGTGAAGCCACCACTAGAAGTAGACCCATAACAAGGGGAGTACCCCAAGGATTGGTCTTAGGACCTCTACTGTTTGGGATATACATTTCTGAGGTGCAAGCCAAAACCAGTGGTCTGTGGCTGACCAAGTTTGCAGATGACTGCAAGCTGGGCACTGTCATAAATTCCCCTAGTGATGTGAACATCCTCCAAGAAGGCCTTACCCAAATTAATGACTAGTGCCAGATGCATAGCCTCACACTGAATGCAAAGAAATGCATCATTATCCCCTTTGGGGAAAATGGCATCCCCACTAATCATCACATTAATAACAATGTACTAAGCACACAATCAGTTGTGAGGGACTTGGGCTCCCAGGTTGATAGCAACCTGACTTTTGACCACTACGTTGCTTCCATTGTATGGAAGGCTTTCTACATGGCCCACCTCATAAGTAAGGCGTATTTCATCCAGGAATAAGGAGGTCATAACATCCCTGTACTCCTCCCTTACCAGACCCATTATCGAGTACAATGCCCCCTTCGGCATGTATCTTGCCAATCACACGCAGCAGTTGGAGAGACTACAGAGGTTCCTGACCAGGAAAATTCAGGGTCTCAAACACCTATCCTATACAGATAGGCTAAAAGCCCTGTCCTTCTACTTAGTCTCATACAGACTGCTCAGAGGTGACCTGTGTCTGGCATATAAGGCTTTCTCAGACTCAACCTTGATGGAGTTGCTGCATATCTGTAAGTCAAACTCCACTCGTGCAACCTGCATGCAAGGTCTCAACCTGGTCTGTGACATTAATAGAACTTGTTGGTGGGATATTTTTGTGCCCCAATGAATCTCCCATCTGTGGAATAGACTCCCTCTCCATGTCAAGCAAAGTACCTCACTACCCTTCTTTAAAAAGAACCTGGATGACTGGATGGGAACCAGCAAATATACCCCTGAGATCCCATCTGTGTTCCTTCTGGACAGGGAAAACGGGTGCTGACTTTGCGGGAACATGGGTGAAATTCTTGGCTAGTCTTATAAGGGCCTCAGTGCCAATAGCCTAGTATTGTCCTATGAACCTATACCAAATAAAACTGTTCTTACCCTTTCCCTTATCTCTAGGAAACAGGACATCACTGCCCTCTCAAAGGCAAAAAATACAGCCTCCATGGGACCCAATAACATCCCAGGCTGCATTCTACATGAATGCAGGCATGAACTTGCAGCACCATTTGGCACCCTATTCAACCAAAACCTGAGTATTGGCTTTGTCTCAGCCAAGTGGAGGACAGCCGCTGTCATCCCTTTACACAAAAGTGAAGCATCCACCGATCCAGGAAATTATAGACCCATCAGCCTAACTAGTCCATACAACTAGCAACAATAAGAAAATCAAGACCACTGGTTCAGACCCAAATGCATTTTATTCTCTAGTGCCTTGGTACAATGCCTTCCAGGAGTTCCTGGAAGGTTTTGTACTGAGGCCCGAGAGAATAAAATACTTTTGAGTCTGAACCAGTGGTCTTGACCATCAGCCTAACTAGCCTTATCTGCAAGGCCATGGAATGGATTATCATGGACCTCATTAACTGGGACACTGGCAACCTCCAAACATTCAACCTCACACAGTTTGGCTTTGTCAAGGGGAGGTCATGTCTGTTAAATCTGGTCAAATTTTTTGAGACAGTCACCAAAGCCATGGATGAGGGGAGATGGTGCACACCACCTACCTTGACCTGGCCAAAACCTTCAACACTATTCCCCACTCGGGCATAGTAGATAAACTCTCTCAACTAGGCATCAATCCATATGTTACCAGATGGGTAGCAAACTGGCTCACTGATAGAGCCCACCTAATCAAAATAGGGGAAACCACCTCAAGCAGTAGACCCATAATGAGTGGCATATCCCAAGGATCGGTCTTGGGGCCTCTGTTATTCGGAATATACTTCTCTGAGGTGCAAGGCAAAACCAGTGGACTATGGCTGACTACGTTTGCAGATGACTGCAAGCTGGGTGCAGTCATCAAGTCCCCAAGTGATTTGGACGTCCTCCAAGAGGGTCTCATCCACAAGAAATGACTGGTGCCAGAAACATGGCCTCAAGCTGAATGCCAAAAAATTCATTGTCATCCCCTTTGAGGAGAGTGACATCCCCACATATCACATTAATAACAAATAAGTACACAATTAGTAGTGAGGGATTTGGGCACCCAGGTTGATAGCAATCTGACTTTTGACCACCATGTTGCTTCTGTTGTACAGAAAGCTTTCTACATGACCCACCTCATAAGTAAGGGTACTGCATCCAGGGACAAAGAGGTCATACGATCCCTGTATTTTTCCCTTATAAGGCCAATTATTATGTACAATGCTCCCTTCATCATGTACCTCGCAAAGCACATGGAGCAGCTGGAGACATCACAGAGGTTCCTCACCAGGAGCATCCAGGGCCTCAAACACCTACCCTGCATAGATAGGCTAAAAGCCCTGTCCCTCTACTCAGTTTCATACATATTCTTCGGAGGTGACCTCTGTCTGGCATACAAAGCAATCTCAGACCTCGCCTTGATGGGACTGCTGCATATCTGCAAGTCAAGCTCCACTCGAGCAACCTGTACGCACAACCTCAACCTGGTCTGTGATATCAGTAGGACTTGTTGGCGGGACAGATTTGTGTCACATAGACTACCTCTCCACATCAAGCAGAGTACCTTATTATCCCTTTTTAAGCGCAACCTAGATAACTGGATGGGAAACAGAAAATACACTCCTGGGATTTCACTTGTGTCCCTGCTGTGGGTGCTGACTTGTCTAAACTTGGGCTAAACTCTTGGCTAGGCTTATAAGGGCCTCAGGGCCAATAGCCTAGTAGCCTCTTGTTACAAATGCACCATAAAAATGTTTTATTCCTAAAAAGAACCAAAAACTTCACGAAAACAACAAGATCAAGTGCTAATATTTATTAGCCCTTGTTTTTAACAATGAAACTAGGAATGAGTTGTCATTAATCTTAGGGTAGTGTGGGGCATCCAACTTTACTTGCCACCACAACTCCCCTACCTCTAGATGATCTTTCCACGCCCACCTCTTGGGCTAGGTGTCACATTCTCTATTACACAAAATAAAAAATAAAAACCCTTTGTGGTTAGAACAATTAATGGAGTGTGTATATAAAGAGTTGTTAATGTTCATAAATTCACTTTGTAAGACACCCATCAGTTTTGCCAACATAAAAAGCTGTGCATGTACTACAGGTAGCTAAATAGACCACTCCTTTACTAGTGAAGTTTCCATATCTAGGGTATATAGTAGTCTTAGCTGAATCTTTCAAGTAAACAATTGGTTGTTCTAAAATATGTTTACATTGCACACTGCTGCCACTATTTTTATGTTGTAATTTAGATAAACATAAGACTGGTTATTTAAACTAAGCTGAATTTTGCATGTTTATATTTTAGCATTGTTGATTTTCAATATATATAATACCTTAAGAAAGTTTTATTTGATTAATATACCTTTAAGACTTGATTGCAGGTATTTTATGTTAGGCGGAGAATCATTTAAAAGCAGCCTTTGATGTGTGTATTTTAGATTCTGATGAAGTCTGTTGCATACAGATGAAAAGCTATATTGTGCATTAAATAAGCCTAAAATAAATTTGTGGTTTCACCAGCAGTGCCTATTTTTGGATCCGTTTTGCAACTAGTGTTTTTGTTGGTATTTGGATTTTTAGCTGTTTTTCTTCTAGTTGTTGTGCTAGTTTGTTGATTCATGGGGCCCTAGTTCATATCTTCATAAGTGCTATTTTTAATTATGTATGTTGAATAATACTGTACTAGATAAACCCTTCCAAAGTCCAGGGGGAATTCCCATTTCCAAAGAATTGTCATCTGCAATTTTTCTATATGTTTTCTTGGATAATAAGACTACCTGCTGTACTGTTTCAGACCTACCTGAAACCCTAACACAGTCTTCACTAATAACCCCTGGCATCTCATTATTCATTGCCTTGTCTCTTAGAGAACTGGTAAATATCTCTCCTTTTGAACCATCTAGTTTATATTTCAAATAATATATCCATGAGCCTATCGATTTCATTATATTCCTGTAATGCCTTTACAAAAAATGGTATCTTTTCTGTCTAAAAATTTTTCTGTCATGTTCACATAACATGATCTGATACTGTTATTATTCCTTGATTTTAACACTAGTCAAATGCTATTTATATCCTAGTAATACTTTTCCATTAGAAAACCACCATTCCACAACAAATGTTACAGCTGCATTATCTCTCCAAACTTTAGACATGCAAAGTTTCATCTGATATTGTAAAAAACAGTCTTCCATTTACCTTACACTGGCAGCAACCACTTGAAGGTTGTGTATTTAACTTCTATCCCTGGGATTCATGAAGTGCGGTGCAAGAATGGTGTTAGGCTTGCGCCGACCATGCGGCATATAGATGGCACAGTAGCGCCATATGCATATTAATGAAGGCGCGCTGCCGCCACATCCACGTACATAGGAAACATGCACGAGTGCATGGGGCATGTCCAGGTGCCGCACGGAGGCATGGACATGTTGACTGTTTACAGCCTGCCTCTAATAGTAACCACACCTGTCAGTGTCCATGAATACGGAAACGTATGCAAAGCATGCAAGACAGTTTTGCGAACACAAAAATAAGAAGCAAACTCAAATGCACGTAGCTGAATATTGAGTCCCCATCCCTCGAACAAATGACATTTAAAACCCCATGCCCGTATTCCATTATAGTGTCGATAGTTATACCAAGTGGAAGCAAAACACATCGTGTTAGCGCACCGCCAATAGCTAAGTCTAGCCCAATGGTTAGGGTTACCACCTGTCCCACATTGTGAGGGACAGTCCCCCTCTGGGCAGTTGTGTCCATAACAAAACCATTATAAATGTAAAATATCCTGCGATCGTAGGACATAATTATGTCCCACATCTTATGTAATAGTCACATACAATAGTTATTTCCGTATGTAAAATACCTACATGTTACAAGAAACAGAATAAGCAAGTAAACAAAACAGAAGAAGCAGCTAAACTGCTACAACAATAAACTTACATTTAGGCATAAAACAAAAGTACTATCTGTTGTACTGACCGTGGGTATGTGTTGGCCTGAGAAATCTGGTGTGTCCTAAATATATCCCATCCTGGCCATATGAAAAGGTGGCAACCCTACCAACGGTCAGAGCATTCGCACAATAACTGGCCAGCCTCTTAATCCCCCCTAAAACCAGTGACCTTTGGAGGAAAGGTGGTGAATTACACTGAATGAATAATGACAATAATTAAGAATAATAGACGTCTTTTACTTCAGAAAATAAGTATTAATACATATGCTCTGATTCTGTCAATGTTTCAAGTTAATAGTACTAATATTTTAAAAGTGTCCTTGATTGTTCCTGATTTGTCCTTGCCTTGTCCCTGCTACTGTTGAAATTAGTCCCTGAGTGGTTGAGAGGTCCGTACACATATGTACACCAACCGTCACATTTGTTGCCAGTACTGTTGAATACCTGTAGTGAAGTCATATATCTTAGCTACCATCCATGCAGAATGTACCACTGATGGTGTAGTGGTCAAACCGGTGACTAAGGTGTGTCTGTTTCTGGGTCCAAGCCGTGCAAGGGCCGCTAATTTTATGTGATGCTCAGAATAATGTCCGTCGGATATAGTGAGGTAAAGCTACATACAAGCAGACGTAAGCGGGGATGCACGGTGGAAATTAAACAGTATGTGAAATGTAAATAGGTATGTAGGTGTATATGTATGTGTATGTACAGGCATATATGTATATATATATATATATATATATATATATATATATATATATATATATATATATATATACATATATATATATATATATATATCTACACATATATGTATATATGTATATATATATATATATATATATATATATATATATTTATATAAATGAACATGGTCACAATAAAGCAGTTGTAACGAATGTGAAGGGAAACACCAGCGGAACTCCCCCACCCTGTATTATGTAGTGCCGACATATCAAGCTGGTCTGAGGTGGGCATATTCCTGCATCTGTAAACACAGGTAGAATGGTAACATTCGCACTAACTCTGTCCACATGCTAATTCTGACTTTCAAATGGGTACAGGGCTGTTCCGGTCTCCAGTCGGACAAACCTAAACCCAGATGACCACATGAACAACCTGACAATCATACACACGTATGTGCCAGGACTATAAGCTTTGGAGTTCTGAATATCCTCGGAGTGAGTAAACATGCAGCACGGGTCCAGAGCAGTAGGGAATAGGGAATGGCGCATGTGTAGTACTGCATTTTTCCCAGCAGGAGAATGGATGCCTGCTGTGTAAGTGAAGTGTCGAGGCGTGTGTTCGGGTAACTGTGAACCATGGGTATACATATAAATGAAGCAGAATACCAATAGTGTAGTGGTTAGAGCATCCGCCTAACATAAAGGCATTCCCAGTTCAAGTTCGACTATAGCACACATCATTTTCCTTGTGGAATGAATGTCGCTGTGCTGTAAAACCAACATTTAAACATGTAAAGGTGAATGTGTGTTTCACATGGGGCCATTAACCAGATTTCTTCAATCAAAGTGGTACTGTGATAATGAATAAGGCACACGTAAGCACAAATAAGCGGCAGTAAACATATGTAACTCAGAGTAAGCATAGGGGAGTGCGCCTGTGCAGGTGTGAGCAGCTCCCAGCATATGAAATGTATGTCTGTATGTACAGATGTAATTTATATATATATATATATATATATATATATATATATATATATATATATATATATATATATATATATATTATATATATATATAGGTTCATAGGTTCATACTAGGCTATCTGCCCTAGGGCATTTATAAGCCTAGCCAGAATGTGTTTGGCTTTCGCCACCCATTTTAAATTAATTTTGCTATGCCTTTTTTTGAGGTTAGTATACTGTGCCTCTGTCTAACAGTGACACAGAAGTGATAGCCGGGTAAACCTATGATCTCCCATCCACTCATCAAGATTCCTCTTGAAGAGAGTCAATGTGGGACTCTGCCTAACCTGGACTGGGATTTTATTCCAGAGTGAAGGGAGCCTCTGGGTTATGAATCTGTCCCTCCAGCATGTCCTATTTATTTCAGTGCTGAGGTTCAAGTCTCTCGAGAATGTAGCTCGATGGGATTTGGATTTTTTGAGGTGCAGCATGTCCATTTGGACATGGCTTTATACGTTAGGCACAGATCGCCTCTGAGCAGGCGGTATGCCACTGAGTAGAGCTGGAGTTTCTTTAACCGGGCAGCATATGGCATCTGTTTGAGCCCTTTGATCCTCTTGGTGAGGTACTTTTGGGGTCTTTCCAGTTGCTGCAGGTGTCTGGTAAGGTACATCCCAAAAGGGGCATTGTACTCAATTATGGGCCTGATGGGGGGTGAGTATAGCGGCAGGACCTCCCTGATCTAGATGTGAATCCCTTCATGATTAGGTGGGCTATATAAAATGTTTTTCTAACCACTTTGGCCACGTGGTTGTCAAATGAGAGATTGCTATCAACTTGGGTCCCCAGGTCCCTAATGACTTCTTCTGTACTTAATGGATTACCACCAATGTGGTAATTTGTGGGCACTTTGTTTTGCCAAAGGGGATGACTATACACTTTTTGGCATTTAGCTTGAGGCCATGGCTCTGGCACCAGTTGTCTGTTTCTATGAGGCCCTTTTGGAGGATGCTTCTTTCGGCTGGAGAGTTGATTATGATGCCCAGTTTGCAGTCATCTGCGAACTTGGTCAGCCACAGTCCTTCCATGTTGGCCTGTACCGCCGAGAAATATATACCGAACAAGAGAAGTCCCAGGACTGAGCCTTGTGGGACGCCACTTGTAACTGGTTTGGAGTCTGACATGGCTCCAGCAATTCTAACCATGTGGGTTCTGTCCTTGAGCCAGTTTGCAACCCATCTAGTCACATAGGGGTTTATATTTAAGCTGGTGAGCTTATCTATAATGCCCGAGTGGGGTATTGTATCGAAGGCTTTTGCGAGGTCCAGGTAGGCTGTGTGGACCACCTTCCCCTCGTCAATGGCCTTGGTGACTGTTTCAAAGAAATCGACCAGGTTTAAGAGGCAGGATCTGCCCTTAACAAAGCCAAACTGGGTAGGATCCAGTGTCTGTAGGTCCCCAATATCTTTATTTATGAGGTCCATGATGATCCTTTCCATAGCTTTGCAGACCAAGCTAGTCAGGCTTATGGGGCGATAGTTTCCAGGATCCGTTGAGGCACCACCTTTGTGGAGAGGGACCACTGTTGCTGTACGCCACTCTTTGGGTACATATCCTGTAGTAAGGCTAAGATTGAACAGTAGTTTTATGTTTGGGTTTAGCTCTTCTTGGAGTAGATGTAGGACGAGCCGGGACACCATCTGGTCCCACTGATGCTGTGTTTTTGCTTTGGAGAGGCTCTTACCTGAGCATCTGAGATGTCAGGGGCAGCACTCTGTTGGGATAGATATTTGCCCTTTGGTGGGAAGAGGGAGAAGTTTGCACTGAACCTGTCAGCTAGGATGTTGGCAATGTCTGTGGGCTCGGTGTATTTTTTGTCATTTTGGACTAATTCTGAGCATATCTGGGAATTCCCACACAGGTTCCTAACATAACTAAAGAAAGCCTTGTGATTATCCTTAGTGTCCTGTGCAATTTTTCTCTCGAAGCTGGCCTTAGACGATTTTATGAGTGCCCATAGTTTTTGCTAATACTGATCAGAGATGCTTTCCCTTTTGGGGATTTTGCTCTATCATGTAGTAGCTTCCTCCTTCTATTGTATAGTTTGTTTATGGCTGGGGTCCACCAGACAGGACGTCTGCCTTTGGAGGATTGGGTCTTGGTTTTATTTGGGATTGCATGATCCATGCATTCCTGATGGTGTTCATAGAATGCTTATAAAGGATTCTGGTCTGGGCCGATTTTCCACAGGCCGGGCTTGGAAGGATTCCGCCTGGTTTTTGAGGGGTGTGAAATTTGCTTTAGAGAATTTTTTCACTGTGGTTTTCTGGGCAGGGGGGTGGGGTCGGGATGTGAATATCCAGTGAGATTAGTTTATGGTCTGATCTTACCAGTGAGGGATACACTTCTGGTCTGGAGCATAGTGTCCCCATGTTGGTGATGATCAGGTCCAGTATGTTTTCCTCTTGTGGGAGTGGTAACAAGTTGTTCCATAGCATTTGAGTTTATAAATTCTAGGAACCTTTGGGCTAGTGTTGGAGCTAGAGTAATGCTCCCAGTCTATCTTTGGGTAGTTGAAGTCGCCCAGTATAATGGTGTTTGGAGAGACCTTCATATTTTCCAGTATTCTCAGGAAGGCCAAGTGGGGTTCCTGTGTTTGGGAGGGTGGTCTGTAGCAGGCTATAAACTGGAAGGCAGTTTTACCCACAGTTAGTTGCACATGGATAGTCTCTGATGCTTCGTGCTGTGCCACCAACCTGGAGGTGTGGGTATCTTTGGACTTAATATTGATACTCCCCTCTTTTGTGGTTCAGTCCAAGTTTTGGGGCAAAAGCATGGTATGAGGTATAACCTGGTAGTGCTGGGGTGCTCTCGAGCCTTGAACCAGGTTTCTGTTACTGCACAGATATCGATGTTCTCCATGCTAAGGAGAGTTTCGAGTGCATGCATCTTGAGGTTTAGACTTCTGGCGTTGAGTAGCATTACTCTTAGTTTCTTATCCCTTGTGATACCTATGGAGGTGGGTTTGTCTTTTGAGCCTTGCCTAAAAAAGGCACTATGGGGGTAGCAAGAGCCTTTGCCAATATCCGAAAGCCCAGGGGTGACAGGTGCAAGCCGTCCCTAGCGAAGCATCGTTGCTTGTCGAGCATGTCATCCCAGGCTGACAGGCATTGGATCCCCTTTGAATGACACCAACACTTAAGCCAATTGTTGAAATTGATCATCTTGTCTTCATATTGTGGCATCATTCTTGGTGAGGGTAAGATACTGCTCAAGGTCAGGGTCATACCGGCCTGGGCTACATGCTCAGAGAGCTCCTATATGTCTCTTTTCATGTAGTCCAGGGAGGTATGTCTCAGGTCATTCACACCAGCATGGACAATGACTGAGTCATATTTGTACTTGCCTTGGAGTGACCTGAGTGCTTGTGTTATGTGGCAGATCCTAGCGCCCGACAGGCAGCTCACCGTGACCTTCTCCTTGTTCAGCCTGGTGAGCGGGACGTCAGTGTGCCTGATTTATAGAGTCACCTATTACAAGTGTATCAGGTGTCTTGTTTAGCCTTAAGGGCTGTGACTGTTCGCACACTGGCTTTGTGAGCTATGTGTTGCACGTGTTTTGTTTTGGGGTAGCGGTTGCTTGGGTGTCTGCTTTGGAGGTCTCTGCTGCTTAGGCAGATTTTTATTTAGAGCCTCCGTGTATGTTTTTGTGTGTTTATGTGTTTGGTTTGTTGTCGTGGTAGGTCTATGTGAGACTGGAATTGTAGTGAGTGTGGTTTCCTTCTCCTCCTGACTGGTTATGCCAGTACTGAGTTGAGAGAGCTTAGCCTCCAGTTTGGCTATATGGTTGCATCTCTCACATGTGTTGGAATTTGTTGGGAGGAGGAGAGGGTTGTCTGTGTACATGAGGCAGTTGTAACATTGCTTCAAGATTCCCAGATTCACCAGCTGGACCGAGAGGAGATTGACAACTGACCTTTGGACATGCTAGAATAGTGTTGGGAATTCCTTTATAATTGAAAAAAGAGCCAATGGGGAACAAGGTACTCAATGGAGTTTGTGAGGGTGTAGTGCTTTTAATTTTTAGAGCTGACTTATATAATTGCTTTAGTGAGCAAGTGCCAGGTAACTTAAATGCAATGTGTTACAGGTAACTTAAATGCAAAAACGAGAAACAGTAACTTTCTTTCAAGTGAAACAAGGAAATAAGTACAGTAAGCAATGCAGATATCACTAGGGATCCACAGAAGTGCTAAAAGGCCGCGTTTTAGGTGGAATTAGCATTTCAGGGAAATAAACAAATAACAAGCATACAAATAAAGCTAGATTCAGCAGGCCTGGATCTAGTCTATGCTACAGCAAACAAAGTGTACCAATTTCAGTAAGAAACAGTTAGAATATGCAGGCACTATAAGCCTCTAACCAGAAATTCCCTGCTCAGAAGGGCAGAGTCCATCCTCTCCTCCCACAAGAGTGCAGACCGCAATCCTTCTTAACGTAAAATAACTGGCCTGAAGCCCAAGTGCTTAAACCAGAACTAATACACTTTTAGAATAACAGACACTGAGCTCTCAATCAGCAGTTCCCAACTTATATGAATATATATACATCTGTGTGTCCGTTGACCAATACATTTCGCACTTACACGTGTAATGGGTTTTATATATGCTTCACCAGCATACTATTGCCTTAGTCATTATGACACCGACACTTCACTCCGGTTATCTTGTAATCGGTATTTAGCACGTTATACAGTGGACAGATGTCGCAATATGTTCATGTACGGATTACCGATGGTAATTGGGATGTGATACAGTGTCATCTGAACTGTTCCTCGTCTACACAGCCTATTATTCCAGCTACTGTCTTTGTTTGTCTGTGCACATTCATATTATTTATGTCAATAAATGGAGTGCATGTGTTACAGAGAATGCACTTCAACATATTGTTGTCTGCATGTGCGTATGCATATATACCTATTACGTACTAGCTGACCTACACGGGGCGGTCCATTGGAACCGGCCCAAGTAACCCTGGCACTCCTGGATCCATAATCGCATACCCATAGTTCCTCCACCCCACCCGTGTTGAGTTTCCATGCGTAACAGCCATTATCAACTTGATATCGCAGCCATGACACACCATTACATATTGCCCTCTCCAGAGTGTTTGGGGCCCTACACACATTTTGTTTTTGTAATCGGTTTTGTACCGATTACAAGATAAAAGTGCATATTCCGCTGACTACCTTAGTAGATGATAGCATAATAGGTTGGGGTTATCACCTGTTCACCTTTGCAAGGGACACTCCCCTTTGGGCAGTTGTGTCCTGCAAAATAAATGTTATTATGGCACATGGCCTGTGATTTAGGGCAAGGAATCCATATATTGTCTATAGTGGTTGCATAAAACGATTATGTTGTATCTGAAACACCTAGATGTTATAGGAAACAGTATTAGCAACTATAATGCTACAAGAATAACCTTTTATTTAGGCAAAATGGTGAAATACTCTGTTTTCTACTGGCTGTGGGTATGCGTTGCCCTGCCAAATCTGACATCTCTTACATATAGGTCCTATAGGGCTGCCACCTTTCCAAATGGCCAAATTGGGACCTGTGCCATAGAAATGTCAGACGTACCAGGTCAGAACATACCTACAGCCGTGCATAGTACAGAACTACTCGTATTTGCACAAATAAAAGCTTTGTCTAGTAGCAGTGCACTTGCTTATGCTACTTCACATAACATATAGAAGTGTCATGTATACAATAACTGTTACATGCAACTATTACAGAAACATAGAATATAATATTGTCCTATAATCAGGACATTTGCTATGTCTTGATTATTTTCGCATGACACATCCACCTAAGGAGGGACTGTCCCACGCAAAGTGGGACAGGTGTTAATCCTAAAGACCCACCTCAGCCAATTTAAAAAGTGGCAAACCTACAATAGGTATGCGGTAGCATGACCCGGCAGATGGATGTGGGTCCCAAAACACATTACTTGTCTGCATTGCAGAGTCTCGGTTCCCATGTATCAGCCAGATGGGAGCAGATTGTATGAGGAACATGCATATAATATGATCAACTCACTAGACAGGCGGCAGATTCCGTACAGTCGAACGCCATGCCGTCACCTAATGATCAGCCATACCCAATACTGTAGTCATGTAGTCCGATGTAATAGGCATCACAAGGGATCACACCCACCCAGCATGAGTGACACATGCAAGCACCAATGTCTGTGCATGTGCAAGTGAGGGAGCGAGCGGGTGTAAGCGTGTTTGGTTACCAGTATGCAAGTATTGTACTGGTAAAGAAATGTGGAGGCTAACCAATTGTAAGAAGCTGTAACTAGAGGTCAGCAGTGCTTAACACTGCACAAACCCATGCATAACTGCTCCCAACTGCTTCAATGTGCCTTACTTCCTCCGTATCCAATGGGCTTGTTCTGCCCGCAAACAAATAACCATCCTTTGCAAGTGCTGGTAGCAACACCCTGTGCACACAGCTAATGTGAATTACCAATACACCATGGCAAATATATAGACAATAGACAGTACCACACACATACCATACAGCACAGTCATCCAACAGTATAGCAATGTACCGGCAGATATGTCCGGTCCACTGGTGTTTGCAGACATGGCCTTCTTGTGTTTACGTGTGTGAGCATGCCCAGTATGACCATTCCACATGTTGTCGACTGACATTGCCGTCATACCTTCATGTGTTTGAGCATGCCCAGTATGGCCAACTGTATCGCATGTGTTACATGTCTAGGTAGTCTGTACTGTGGTGCCGACCTCTGCGTTGTACACTGACAGGTGGCATGCTGTGTCTGCAGGGTATCCATTGGTCATGTGGCATTGACTGTTGCTACATTTCTGCACAGCGTGGGGGGAAATCAGACTGTATCCACATTCCTACACAGCACCGGGGGGGGCACACCTGACTGTTGCTATATGTGTACGTTGGAAGGGGGGCACACCTGACACTTGTATACTTTTACTACTACTGTACTGGTATGTCAGGTAGTCCATTTCAGTGTGCAGACCTACCTTTTGTGCTGGCTAGAGGCATACCAGTGTACTGCAGATCTTGGCTTTAATTACCAACATATTAGTTTCAGTCCTAGCCTTCTCTACCTACATCCAACTGCCTGGCCTGCTGTAGTCTGTCTGTGTGGATCTGTGGGGGGGGTTCATCCATGGGGCATATTCAGAGGCCATAGTACAGCATTTGTTTGTGTTGGTCTACACCTGTCCAGCTGGTTGAGACTTGTGTGGGCTGTATGGACACACATGATGCTCAGCCCATTACCCACAGTGGGTTATGACACCCTGTGTACTACTGGCTGCTATGGTGACCCCTGTATGTGCTACAGATGTCATGGTGCCACTATGGACGTCTACTGTCTGCTGACTTAACATTCGGCCACCAAATTCCCTTGCATGCTCACATCCATACCATAGCTACAGGTACCAACACATTCTAATACAACTGCAAATTGGTAGGTTGATTGACTTACCTTAAGGGTGTGCCAGACCTGAGGATGGTGCTGGAGGGTGCACTTCCTATACATGGCTGAGCACAGGTAGTGTCATGTTTGGCATCCCTTTTACTGTCTGTGCGAGTCAGAGAGGGTGACATTCCCTGGGTTCCTACTGTGTCAGTGCATATGCTATGCGTTGCCTCTTTGCCAAGGCCAGGTCACATTGGCACGCCTCCTTCCACCTACTGGATCCGGCTCAGGTTGTTCCTCCTCCGAGTCACTCTGTGCCTGTACAGGCCTTGGCATTGGTGGGGGGCTGTGTGGCCCTGCCCCATGCTGTTCCTGCTGCAGCTGCTTCCGCAGGATCATATTGTGTAGCATAGCACATACCATAGCAATTTGGGTGCATGTAGCTGGTGAATAATGCAAGGCTCCACCAGATGTGTCCAGACACTGGAACCATGACCTGAGCATCCCAAACACATGCTCTATTATATGTCTGGCCTGTGCGTGTGCCTCATTATGGCATCATTGTTCAGGTGTGTGTGCATTTCTGATGGGTGTCATCAGCCATGGCTCCAGTGGGTACCCAGCATCCCCCACTAAGTGACCATAGGGGATGTCCATATTGGCAAAGCTGTGGTACAGCTGTGTCAGATGCCATATGTCAGAATCATCATAGCTTCCAGGGCAGCCAGCACACACATTCAGTATAACGCCCTGGGCATCACATATGACCTGGCAGTTGATGGAGGGGATGCCCCTATGGTTAATGTAGGCCCTATTCTGCTCACCGGGTGGTGTTTGATGTGTACGTGCGTGCAGACTATAGCACCCACTACCCCAGGGTAGTCTGCCATTTGGTGAAAGAGATGCATATTGCTGGTCAACACCTCACATGTGTTAAGGAAATGTACGTGCTCACTGGCATGTGATGACATGGCATCCAGGAACTGGTGGAATACCCTGGATGCAGATGCCTGTGAAATCCCCATGATATCCCCAGTTGTGCTTTGGGAGGTACCTGTGGCTAGTATACCTAGGCCTACACATACCTTGGTATCCACTGGGATGGGTTCCCCTCGGCCTGTTCGATGAGTCAGGTGTGGCTGGCACAGCTCAACAATCTGCTGTAGGAGGTCTCTGTCCACCCCATAGCGCTTCACTATCTCCAGCTCATGTAGCCCCTGGTAGATTACCCTGGGTCTGTACAGTCTTCTCTGTCTCCTCACTGAGGGTTGTTCGGCAGCATTCACATCCTCACCACCCTCAGCCTCCTGCACATGTTGGTCTATGTTGCCTGCTGCAGCCCTTCTCAATTTGTAGGATTGTTTGTTAAAATTTCCCCGCATGTATACATCAGTGGTGTAGAGTGTGGAAAAACCCAAGGGGATGGTGCTTGCTCACTTTATCGTAGTGGTCTGGGCCAGGCTGGTCTGTTGGGCCTGTAATCTGCTGATTCTGATAAATATCACCTGTTTGCCCAGCTTGTTCACCTTGACTACTCTCCTACTGCTGTTGTCCCTCCCAATTGGACTAGGCAGGTATAGACACACCCCTAGCTTAGGCATGCTAAGCTAGGAGCAATCCTGAGACACAGGGCTCCAATCTAAGTACAGTATGCCTGACACCCCCCCATGCTTTCACCTATATTCGAGTCCTGCACCCAGCTATCTATATACATACACTCTTGGGACCTGCATCACACCCTGGGGATAAACGGGATTCACTATTTTCCACCTCATTTGCATAGTATTGTCTTCTAATGCATAGTTACATGACCCATACTGAGCCTTCCAAAAATAACCACTGCTTACTGTCGTGCAGACCTGCACACAACTGGTTAAAAGCACCTTACTATCACCGTATTCAATGTCCCTTGTTCTTCCCAGCAACAAAACAACCGGCCTCTGCACGGCTCGAAATCGGGACCCTGCACACCACAGATGATGTGCTTTACCACTAAGCCATGGCAGATATACATGCATCTGAGGTTATAACTTACAGATCATCCAGCACAGGCATTCAACAGTATAGGACATGTATTTCATCATGTAGATTTATGTGTGCTAGTGTCCACATATATGTATATATATATATATATATATATATATATATATATATATATATATATATATATATACACATATACACACACATACATAAATATAGAATATACATCTCAACAGCGGACCACATGACACCAAAGCATTAGACAAGAATGAAAAGGAAACCACATGTGCCTCCTGTATTATGTATTGGTGTTACTATCAAGGCAAGTGTGTTTCTGTGCATCACACGGGTTCAGACTGTATTAAGGGTAAGATTAGGGCTGCTGACATTACTCACCAGACCTATTGCCGAATGTATGTGTATGTCTTGCCAACCCAGTCTCTTGGTCAATTGTGACATTTATGGCCACTATATAGGAAAACAACAAAACACGCTCCTCAACACATCCAGTAATTAGCCACTCACAGACACCAACACATAGCATATGACTACCAAACACACACACCTGTCATGCCTTGGAATAGAACATCTACCTGTCTATTCTATCACACTACAGCATTACGCAGTTATAGAACGTGCTACTGAGATTACTAGGACACAGTACTCCCAGAGGTGAACTTCTAGATGGGTGACATCATCAGCATTGGTAAAGTCGGCGATAGGGATTGTATGGAGTGTGAGCAGTCCAAAAGCTTTATTCTGCCCCCACGCAGATGGACACACACAGTTGGCATGGCTGGGATTAGAACACCGACCTAACTACCTTATCATACTACAGCATTACGCAATTACAGAACGTGCTACCAAGATTACTGGAACACAGCACTCCCAGAGGTGTACTTCTAGGTGGGTGACATCATCAGCAATGGCAAAGTCGGTGATAGGGATTGTATGGAGTGTGAGCAGTCTAAAAGCTTTATTCTGTCCCCAGGCAGACGGAGACACACACACACTTGATATTGCTGGGATTAGAACACCGCCCTAAACTACCTTATTATACTACAGCATTACACAGTTACAGAGCGCGCTACTGAGATTACTGGGACACATCACTCCCAGAGGTGTACTTCTAGGTGGGTGACATCATCAGCAATGGCAAAGTCAGCAATAGGGATTGTATGGAGTGTGAGCAGTCTAAAAGCAGTATAATGTCCCCAGGCAGATGGAGATACACACACAAATATGCACACAGTTGGCATGGCTGGGATTAGAACACCAACCTAACTACCTTATCACACTACAACATTACACAGTTACAGAACACGCTACCGAGATTATTGGAACACAGCACTCCCAGAGTTGTACTTCTAGGTGGGTAACATTATCAGCATTGGCAAAAAAGGTGATAGGGATTGTATGGAGTGTGAGCAATCTAAAAGCATTATTCTGTCCCCAGGCAGACAGAGACACACACACACACAGTTGACATGGCTGAGATTAGAGCACCAACCTAACTACCTTATCACACTACAGCATTATGCAGTTACAGAACACACTAACGAGATTACTGGGACAAAGCACTCCCAGAGGTGTATTTGCAGATGGGTGACATCATTGGCCTTGCTAACAGTGGGTATAAGAAATGTATGGAGTGTGAGCAGTATAAAGGTATTACTCAGTCCTCAGGCAAATGGGGAGACACACATACACACACATGCCAAGTGTGGGACTAGAGCACCAACCTAACTACTTTATCACACTACAGCATTACGCAGTTACAGAACGCAATACCGAGATTACTGGGACACAGCACTCCCAGAGTTGTATTTGCAGATGGGTGACATCATCAGCCTTGCTAACGGTGGGTATAAGAAATGTATGGAGTGTGAGCAATATAAAGTATTACTCAGTCCTCAGGCAAACGGGGAGAGGCACACACACACACACACACACACACACACACACACACACACACACACACACACACACACACACACACACACACACACACAAACACACGGCAAGTGTGGGAGTAGAACACCAACCTAATTACTTTATTACACTACAGCATTACATAGTTACAGAACATGCTACCGAGATTGCTGGAACACAGCCCTCCCAGAGGTGTATTTGTAGATGGGTGACATCATCAGCCTTGCTAACAGTGGGTATAAGAAATGTATGGAGTGTGGCCAGTCTAAAAGTAATTTAGAGTCCACCACCAAATGGGGACAGACATACCCACACACAGCAGTGTCGGGTACGGAACACCTGCCTATTTACAGATTACTATTACAATACTACATATATACGAATCGCGCCACACAGACTACACATGTCAAGGCTGTCATTATGACCATCTGGGAATGTGGACATCAACAGGGATGCTGGCAGTTAAGATGTACATACCTGTGAACCTGTGTGTTTAAAGTATGAATCCATCCTGACCTGGAGTATGCCCATCTGTGGAATGGATGACTACTACCACTATACAGGGTTACAATGGCCATGCCCATACACAGAGGCACATAACCAACACAAGGTGTCACTGGGCATGCTCACACACTTAGCACAGGGCTGTTCGTAATGCACTATGTGTCCATCTACACAAGGATATACTGGGCATGCTCACACACTTAGTAGCACTGGGCTGGTCGGAATGCACTACTATGTGTCCATCTACACAAGGATATACTGGGCATGCTCATACTTCTAGTAGCATAGGGCTGACTGGGATGCACTCTGGTGCTAAACACGGAGGGCCACAGTGGCCATGCTATTACAGGTAGACATAAATAACACATTGTAATGGGCTCTGGTGTTGGTAGTTGTCATTGTTAGCGGGAACACTGCTCTACATATATTTGACACTGGTCTTTAAAAAATCAGCTGTTATTCTAGGATGACATGGCTGACAGTAGGCAGGCCTTTGTCACATATCACATGCATCCATGATACAAGGGAGTGTGGATATTACCCAAGTCGCATCCACCCACACAGTGCCATTACAAGGGAAATGTCCTAAACACAGGTTAACTCCCATACACCTATAGGACAACTGCATTGTTTTCTTATGCTAACCAGTGCTAGATGTGTAGCGTCCTTATTCACAGCTGGCCACTGTAGATCCAACAATGGGTAGTACTGACATCTGTACATTGAGGAACACCTGGCTGATGTCTCTGTAGTGCACAATAGCACTACCACCATATACCTCAGAACCTAGCACTATCACCATATACCTCAGAACCAGACATGTGGGCCATAACACAGGTACGGGCCGCTCCAGGTGGTGTACCCACATACATAAAGGCCATTCACATGTACTGACCGGTCACCCCACAAAAGGCATCACAGATGAACCATGTGCAGGACACAGTGTCACATGCATTCTAGGATGTAAACTGCAGACACCACCATGCCCTCAGACCACAACCATGCAACCATACATGTTGTATGACAGACGAGTACACCACCATGTGACCCTTGACCTGTGTACTGTATTAAGCTCTACATCAAATGTAGACAGTATACATGTACTGACACATTTGCATCATGTGTTATGCAATGCAATGATACCACTGTCTGTGACCACATCAGCTGTACACATACCAAGGGGCCTCAGTACTGTCCACCATTAGTAGATGTATGTTGCTGTACACCAGTACACACCCTCATGTATGGATATGGCATACATATACCTGCCTGGGTATGTACATGCCACACACACAACATACCTGTAAATAGCATAGCTGTTGTAGTCCTTTGTGCAAACAGGTGGCTACAGCCATTACACACATGCACATGGAATGTAGGTCAATGGCTGCTGAATGCTAACAGTACATAAGGTGTGATATCAATGTTGACAGAGGTAACATCCCCTCTGTACTGGTCACCCATCATATCATACAACAGTCCATGTGTCATGTATGTTATTACACATATTCGCCAATTGCAATGCCTACAAACATGACCAAATGTCAGGATTGTAGGACCTACACACCTGTACAGGTAGTGTTGTGCGTTCAGATAACATGCGTGTGCAGTTGCTGATGTATGCAGGTGGCGTGTATCCTAGTACATCATGCAGCTGCAATGCAGCCTCAACATTGCCAACTGTATATGGTGATATGCTGAATGTACAGAAAGATGTACCACAGGTATGGACAGATGTGTTGAAATAACTAAGTGGCGGGGCATCTTTGCAGATGGATGTTTGGTCTGGACAGTTCACAGGTGTGTCACAAGCGGTCCTCCAATACCCTGTCTAACTGGTAAGCAATGGTTTCATTAATTGAAGGACATAACACACAACTTAGACAGTGGTCAGGGTGATAGCGAAGGTAAATCACTTGACACCTGTTAATAGATATGACATCCCTAGTGCATATATCAGCACTGTTGTCACAGGAAGCGTCAGTACAGTTTGTAACACGTGCAATACTGCTGTACTTCTGACATACATAACATGAGCTAGGCAGGTCTGAGATTCACAGTACTGGCATGTGTGGTTGCGTGTGTGTCCATATTTATCACGTATTGTGGGGAATATATCTCAATTGTTACTCACTCTCCTGTACACTAGTGTACACATCTGTACAGACTGCAATGTATAAAGCAGGACATAGGCAGGGGCATGCATCTCACACATGTCAGGTATCTGTATGTGCATGACATAGGTGTATTAATTACTGAATGCCACAGTGTGTGTATGTAGGGCTGACTGGTCCCTGGGGTGAGGATGTATTTTACCATACTGAACTGATAGGACCCCTCCCATCATCCAGGCGATGCATTTAACTATCCGTGATGATGTCCCCGATCTTAGGCCATACTGACTACCTGTACATGTGTATTCTCTGTGGCATGTTGTGTAGGTGCACAGTACTGTAATGATGATTTGCACATGGCAGGGGTCCTCAGCACACCAGTAGCAACTGTGTGCGAGTGTGTGTTACTGTGTCGATGAAGCCATGTGTGTGTGTGTGTGTGTGTGTGTGTGTGTGTGTGTGTGTGTGTGTGTGTGAGTGTGTGTGTGTGTGTGTTGCAGTGCCACTGAATACATGTGTGTCAATACCTGATTGTGTGGGTGCAGTTGTGTGTTGGCATCTTGTCATGGGAACGTGCATTACTGATTCCCATTGAGGCATCACACTTCCCACTGGCCTCTACCCTTGTAATCAGCTAGACCACTCTCTTACCTCACTACTCCATATAACTGTACTTGTGATGTCATCCTTTATGGATGTCACGTCTGTGGCCACAGTAGCTTAATGCACAGCTATCATGCTCTTGGAAAAGTAGACGTGTTTGTAACGTGGGACATTCTCACTGGTATGTGGCAGCTACACGGTGCATGCTGGTATATTCATACATACCTGTGAGTAGTCCACATTGACATATGGGATACTTAACTGCAAACACTGACATCCACTGGCACGTGCAATTAGACCTGAAGAAGGACAGCAGAACAACATGATCAACATGCATTCACTGTTGTTACACAAGACACATACTGTTAACAGTATTGTACACCTGTACTACATGGTATATCTGCTGACTGACAACAGTCCTCAACATTTGTAAACTACACATCATCCTAGTCTGTTCACCCTGTGCATCAGACCATATGAGCATGTCTCTGCACCGGTGGTGTGGATGTCAGGGATGCGGCATGGGCATCATCATATGCACAGGGTGTTAATGTTTGCCAGAGGCCTAGGCTGCACCATTGGATGACATCATGTGTGTGGGTTTGGGCCTTTGATCTAATTGGGCATGTGTGGATGTTATGCATGTGTGTGTTGCGGTGCCCTACATATGTGTCCAGTGTTTGCGTGCATGTCTGCACACAGTTCTCCCATGTGTCTGTCCTACACAGGGGTATTATTGACAGCTGCAGACTGTACAGGTGAGGTATTACAGTTCACGGTGTCCAGCCATGGACATGTGATCTGCACCTGCCATGGGTTGCACGGGCACTATCAGACAGAGGTACAGATTGGGTACTGTCTGATGTCACTAGTCCACTGGAACCATGTCCCTTTTGGGACCGTCCTGGGCCATGTGCACATGGCCTGCTGTGTCGTGTTGTGGACAGTACAGCACCAGATGCACTGCTGCTGCTACTGCCACTATGGGAGCAGGCATGTGAGGTAGCTCGTACACATAGTCCTGACACAGGTGATGTAGCAGGCCTACGTCCATGTGCCTGACGCCTCACTCCTACCAGATATTCCAACACAGACAGCTCATGCTCACCGATTGTCATGCCATGGTCAAGGACTCCAACCATGTCACCCAACCTTCTACCCAAAGCATCAGCAATCTGCTGTTGAGCATTTACATTGCCTGGATGCTGTTGTTTAAAGAATGGACAGCAGCCCTCTGTAGCCTCTGATCTTCTCTGTTGTACCATTCAGCATGTGCCTGTGCCTCCATTACAGCCTGAAACATGCGTCTGGTGACACCAGCTGCTGTGATCTGTCATGCAGAAGCATGTTGGCCAGAGGTCTTCCTATGAGCAGCACTGGCCACGTGCCTGTGTGGGGCACCACCAGTAGTTTGGTTGACACCATGGTGTGCAGGCACACCTTCCATAGCCCCCACACTTTCCTTTTCCAAGCTACAATGCACCAACTGTCCTTCCTTTATGGCCACTGGTGATGGGGTATGTGCAGGTATGTGATCTGTGTGCGGGGATGAGGTGGATATAGATGGAATGGCAACCAATGGCACAGTTTCAGCCCTGACAACTCTGCCTGTGACCTAATCATATGTTCAGCTTCACTGCTAGAGTCTGTGGGGACACTAACATCTGATGTACCGCAGGAGGGCAATGCACCTACATCACCTGTGAGGGTAGACAAGAACTGTACATTACAATCTATACACTAGACAAACACACATGCATGTGATATGATAGAAGGCATGCAACATGCATGTGATATGGCAGACAGCATGCAGCGCAGACAATAATAGTGGTAGTTATCATACATACCTAGGTTGCACACAGCATGCATGTGTGATAGCAGACAGCATGCAAATTACACAGTCATAGTAGTGGTTAGCATACATCCCTGTGTTACACCATGTGGATCAGCACAGGTTAACTGTACACCTGACTGATGTGGGGCATATGACCTTGATAATCACATGTAGTATGACATGTGATCTGCTGACGTGTGCAATGACATGCATACATGTTTAACACAATGGTGTCCTGTCGAATATACAGTGGGGCAATTCAGTGTTGTCTGTTCACCCTACAGATATACTGAAAATTTAGCTGATGTGCATGGCTATTGCAGGGAATCATGAGGAGTCTCTAGTGCTATACAATGTGAGTTACAGACAGGGTTCATAGCCATGACTGTGTTTAGATACAATACATATATACTGTGAAATGTGACCCACATCACTGAGGTGTATACACACTAAACCATGATGTGGAAGTTGTGACACAGGTCACGGATGGGTATATGGATGACACCCCTGCACATCTTCAGTCATATTGCTGCAGCCTGGCAACTATGGGCAGACATGGCGAACACGTTGGTACACCATGTCCCACATGACGTGTGTGTATCACACAGACACACACACACACACACACACACACACACACACACACACACACACACACACACACACACACACATGATGAGCTAGTATGGTATGTATGTCCATCACCAGCAAAGGGAATGTACTGTATCTGTGGCCTGATGTGGATACTGTACAGGTAACTGCTGTCATGTTGCAACCCCCTCAAGATTTTCAACACATCCTATGTGGTGGATTGATGTTATGCCTACACAAGATGTGCATAGGCCTGTAGGATGTCTAGCATTCTACATCTACATTATGACCATTATACAAAAGCCATGGCCGAACCATGTGTAGCCATTGTACAACAGGGTGTACACACAAGCACAACACTTCTAGTGTGTGTGTTGCTCCATGTCTCTGGCCATCCTCCATGGCCATGTGTGTACATGTGTTGTCCAAATTATAGTGATGGGCATCTATTTCACATGTCTGTGTTGTCCCATATGACATATATGCTCCACTGACAACAGGGTTATGCAGATAAAGTGTGGTATGTGGGATATGTTTAGAGGTTAGGTAGGCAGTGTAGCAGCCAGGCCAATAGATGTCATGGACATGTCAAGATAGCACATCACATTGTGTGGCATTCATAGCAGGGCTATGATCCACACTGGTGAAACCTGTGTGCTGTCCATACTCCAGCCCACTGTGTAGTACTGTTTGTATTCACCACATGTGTTGATCAGATCTGTTGTACATTCCTAAAGTGAACAGCACCTCCACCATTGTATGCACAGCTGTCAATACTTCTGGCAATAAAGTGTGTGAGGATTCATGTTGGTGAGATGATTCACATAGTTTGCAAGTATGGCACATGGATAGTCATTGTGATACATTGCAAGTCAGACCTGTATATTGTGAAAGGACCATACATTATGTGTACATGTTGTGAATGGCCACATCGCAGATAGATTTGTGCATTACAGTTCCTGATAAATAATAACACTCTCACCTGCAATGGAATGCTGTCGCCGTGGAACACCAGAGGTACCTAAATAGGAGTAACACAGCAGTATGAGCATTATCTACGCCTGTATAAAGGCTACAGGGAGCAATGTGCATAACACATACACCAGTACATTAGACTATACTATGGTGTATGCACATGTGTGCATACACAGAGTAGCATACTATAGTATGCAGCATTTGTGTATACATGCCTTGCATATGATGTTACATTACATATTGTACAGTGACACATGCAGCTATATGGAATATAGTTGTTATAGGTGCGGTACTGACTTACCAGGCAACTCCAGGCTCAGTGGTTGAGAGACGCCCACCTCCACAATATCGGCTAAGGCTTGTGAATGTGATTCTGCAGGTATCCCCAGGTTGGCCAGTAGCTCCTTGGTACGTGGGAGTGGGGGCTAGGTTGGTGGTCCACCACCTGTTGCACCTTGTTCCCTGGCGATTACATTCACACTCTGTTTCGCCCATCTAATGAGGACTGTACAGTGTCTGCACACCATATGGTATGTGCAGTTGTGGACACCCACATCCTTAACCCTCCTGCAAAGTTCCATCCACAGGGCATCCCGCTGCTGTGCATCCTGTGGCACATGCCTGAACAGGATGTTGTGATTATCAAGTAGGTATGGGATGAGGGCCTCATCCTCCAAGCATGTAAAAGGGGGGAGCCTTGCATGGGGCATACCTGGAAGACATAATGATGGAGACAGGTCACAGTACCTCAGAGACATACAGAGCTACAGCTGAACATACATGTGTATCGCATTACTTCAGTTTAAATAGTTGTATTTGCAAGCCTACATGACACTGACATGTTTGTGTCACACACATGTGACACTCAATTTTGAGTGGATATTATCGCCATATATGTGTGTGTGTGTGTCACCTGATTACATTGTTCATTCTCCATGTGGTTGCTGTCTTGATGTGGGCATGTCTGTTTGCCTGTACTGGTGTTCCTACCTATCAGCACATGGCTGGATGTGTTCACATTAATGCAGTCGACCTTGATGCAGTGTATACGTCACATATAAGGACTTACACTGCTTTAACAGACATGATCTGTGACCCTGCAGACATGCTCATTTAAGGTTTTACATGTATGTGTTCTGCCATATACATCTACATGGCACTGTACATTGATTCAAAATTCTGCCATGTATCACCTGTGTTGCACATGTGATACACATGGGACACTGGCTAGCCAGATAGTATGTGCAGGGATGGATATCAACTATGGCTTGTACAGTCAAAGTCAACTAGTGGGCTATATGTCATGGGCCATGTATGCATCTAGGATGAAAGGTTACCTGGCAGTAGCCAACAGGTGGGTCTGTGGAGCCTGGTGGAGCTGTGCCACATTACTGATCCACAGAGTTAATGATACATATACCATACGTTACCATGCGGTCATCACACCATGTCTGAGAGGAGACCGATGTGCAGCTTTGACAGAAATGCATAGTATGGCAGGACTATGTCCAGTGTATGGGACAAGGATCTGTCCAGCATGCGGTAGGTGGATGTCCATGAAGTATGTGTTCGAGATCAGGATGAATACATGTAGCATGTCCGACATCACTGGGTTGAACATGGATTTATTCAGGGCATGCATCATCCTACATAGTGGAGATGGGGAATGGGAAGGCTGGTGTAGGCCATCTGCACATGGCCAATACCCCTTAAAGGAAATATGTGATCTGATATGGGTCACTTGAGTGGTCTGTATGGCTGGACAATGATCACTATATTCATGAATGGCACCCTATTATTATTAGGGTTGCCACATATGACTCCCTGATGGGTGTGGTGGCGTAGCTATCACAGGAAAGACAACTGCCTAGCTGCATCCCCTCACACACAAGTGTCCATTATGATGACTGCTGCCTAGGTGGTAGTTCATGGGTACAGGATTATTAACATAGGGGTGACAATGCGAGTCAGCTATTGCTCCTAGGTCATAGTCATTCACATACTTCAATAGGCAGATGCCTTCTGTTTGTCTGTGAGGTATGGACTACAATGAGGGGGAATAGAATTCATTAACCCTGACATACTGTAGCTGCCACTGGTGTGATGATCACGTATTATTCAGACACCTTCTGTAGTGTTGTTTCTGCCAGCAGTCATGTTGCTAAACACTACTGTGACATAGGAATGTACATCTATTATACCGAGTGTAGGTGGTACACAGTATGGGTGATGATGTCCTATGACGTGGCAAGGTTTTGATATGCAGTGTGAGATCAACCATACTGTTATCTACATCTGTACTGCTGACATCACTTAAGTGATCAAGGTTCATGGCCTTCCAGACCAGACTCAGCAGGGTAGTAGTGCAGTACTTCCCATTATCAATGGTGTCTCCCCCTTTGTTGGGTTGTGTTACCTGTTGGTGTGCACCATTCAGTGTGTACACAACCTGACATTGAGCTATGTTTTATATGATGTGTACGTGGAGAGCATCTTGTTTTGACATATGTGTATGATACAACCTGTGATGTGGGCAGGTCCCATGCAGACTGAGTGCAGCTTGTACCTGCATAGTTGTTGGTACAGAGGCCCTGTGGTGTACATGGATATATACTTGTGTACCTGTTGGGGGAGGGGGCCATGTTTTTACATTATCCAAGACCCTATCTGGATTGCTTATTCATGCTAAGCACTTGTTCAGGACAGTACGTAAGCTAATGATTACTATAGCACTCAATCTTCCACATCACCTACAGGCAAGGGTGAACAGGTTTTGTACATACTTTTCTCACTTGTGTAGAGTAATGTAGCTGTTGTACTCACTTTCCCCACTTATCTAGGTGAATGTAGTTCTATATTCAGGCATGTCCAAGAGTCAACTGCCAGTGTTCTCACCTGTCTATCTGATGAATCTGGACATCTTGAGGCAATGTACACATTGCTTCATGTACACAGACAAGCCTCTCCACCTACCACCCAGCACTACAACACTACAACCTGTGAGAGGTGCACTCATTTAGCCAAACTGGAGGTAAAGGTCTCTCCAACCAAGCCTGATCCTGACTGTCATGTGGAGAAGGTACACAGTCGCACAACACCACACTCATCACATAAGCCTCACTGTATCTACCCCACCATTAACTGGGAAAACTACTCATGTACCAACACATTAGCTCAATGGTTTCTGGAATTCATAAACACCAATGCCCTGACTCAACATATCCACACACCCACCAGGGGCAACAATATCCTAGACCTAGTCATTACCGACATGAGTGACTGGTGCTCCACACGTGAAGCCAACTCCTCATTGGTCCGATCAGACCATGTGCTGAACACCATTGCTATCCACATCCCGCACCTACCCCCCATTTAAGCGAACCACAGTATAATATGTCTACAAGGCCAATTGCATGCTTCTTTAAGCAGACGTGGTGGACGTCATGACACCCATGCAATACTGTTACAACTGCTGAAGAGACTTAGGGACACAGGTGGACAGTGGTCTCCCGTTCGATAACCACATCGCCACAACAGTCAGGAAATCCTTCTATGTGGCACACCTCATCACGAAGGGCTTTTCATCCAGAAAAAAGGAGGTCATTGTCCCACTGTACTCATCCCTCATTAGACCCATTATAGAATACAACGCCCCATTTGGTATGTGTACTCTCAAGACATCTGCAACAACTGGAAAGGCCTCAGAAATACCTCCTAAAAAGAATCACAGCACTAAAAGAACTGCAGGCCTAAAGCAGATGCCTCAAGCTGACCGCCTTAAAAACTCCAGCTATACTCTGTCACATATCATCTACTCAGAGGCGATCTCTGCTTAACATACAAGGCCATGTCAAACCCAGAGCTGTTGGACATGCTACACTTAAAGAAATCCCATCCCTCTGAGCTACACACTCTAGGGACCTAAACCTTGTCATCACAATAAACAAAACATGTTGGAGGGATAGGTTCCTGACCCAGAGACTCCCAGACTCTGGAATAGATTGCCCATACATGTCAAGCAGAGTGCCTCTTTGGACCTCTTCAAGAGGAACCTTGACGATTGGATGGGAGAAAGGAAATTCACCCCAGGGATCACGTCAGTCACCCTGCTAGACAGGGGTCCAGGAAAGTAAATAATGTGGGAAGAAATAGCCAGGGAATTGTTATGGCTAGGCTTGTATAGGCCCTAGGGCTGATAGCCTAGTACCAACCTATGAACCTATGAACCTATGAACCTATGAATCCTACATAAATGCACTCTATAAGCACTTACAGGAGTGCATGGCTTGTGCTATCCTAAACAGAACCAGGATGCTATACTCATAATTAACTAAACAAATCTGGTGGTCCCCTGCCATAAACATATTGTACTACAGGAGGAAGACACTGTTGCAAACGAGAGTACAATAACATGTGTGGAGGATATCCCTGGCCAGCCTCAGTAAGAAGGTGAGGTCCCTTATACAATCCTCCAAAGCTAGCTACGGAAACTTTAACGCAACTAATACCAACAACAACCACAGAGCCTCGATGTCAACAACCAGATCTGTTCTGAGTTACAGCACAAAGGCATGAACATTACAGAAACAATGGATATTGGCAACATCCTGGCAGATCCCTCTCAAAGCTGCACACTCTGAAGGCAATATCACAGCATCCATGGGACTGGACAACATCCCAGGCTGCGTTTTACATGAACTTCGGATCGTACTGTCTCCTCACCTACGCACCATGTTCAATAATAGCCTCACATCGGGCATAGTGCCCACTGAATGGCACACAGCAATAGTTATCCCACTCCACAAAGGTAGCGCCACAACAGACCATGGGACTTATTTCCCTATAGGCCTGACTAGCCTGGTCTGCAAGGCTATGGTGCACATCATGGATCACTGTCAGAGACATTGGGTACCTCCCAACCTTTGACCCCTCCCTGTTTGGCATTGTTAAGGCTGGACCATGCCTCCTAAACCTGGTGGGCTTCTTAGAGACAGTTACCAAGGCATTAGATGAGGGTAAGGAGGTCCACACAGCCTACCTAGATCTCTCATAGGCTTTCAACACCATTCCTCCTTCTGGTATTATCAACATACCCACCCACCTGAACATTAACCCCTACATCATGTGATGGTTTGCAAAGTGGCTCATGGACAGAACACACACAGTAGGAGTTGCATACCCTAGGTCTGATTGTATACCAGTTACAACTGCTGTCCCCCAGGGCTCAGTCCTAGGACCCCTCATGTTCGGTATATACTTCTCTGACGTACAGACAAGCACAGGAGGGATTTGGCTGAAAAGGTTTGAGGGACGACTGCAAACTAGGGGACATAATTGTTTCCCCAGCTGTTACATAAATAATAACACTCTCACCTTGCAATGGAATGTCGCCGTGGAACACCAGAGGTACTTAAATAGGGAGTAACACATGGTGGTGCATTGTCACTTGTATAAAGCATATGTGAGCAATGTGCATAACACATACACCAGCACATTAGATCTGAGTGATTACATGGCGTATACATGTGTATTATTAGCACAGAGTAGCATACTATAGTATGCATTTGTGTACACATGCTCTTGCATATGATGTTACATTACATAGCTGCACAGTATACATGCAGCTATATGGAACAGGAGCGTTATGAAAGGTGCGTATTGACTTACCAGCCAAATTTGCAGCTCAGTGGCTGGAGAGATGCCCACCTCCACAATATTGGCTAAGGTTGCAAATGACTCTGCAGGTATCCCCAGCTGGCCAGTAGCTCCTCGGCACGTGGAGAAGGGCCAGGTTGGTGGTCCACCACCTGTTGCACCTTTGTTCCCGGCTTATTGAGACATTCACACTCTGTTTCAGCCGATCTAATGAGGACTGTACATGTTCGGCACAACATACAAGATATGTGCAGTTGTGGACACCTGCTCACATCCTTAACCTCCTGCAAAGTTCCATCCACAGGCATCTCATTGCCAGTATCCTGCGGGCACATGCCTGAACAGGATGTTGTGAACATCAGCAGGTAAGGGATGAGGCCTCATCCTCCAAGCATGTAAAAGGGGAGTTTTGCATATAGGCATACCTGGAAGAGCAGAAATGATGGAGACAGGTCACAGTATTCAGAGACACAATAGAGCTACAGCTGAACATACATGCGTATCGTGACATTACCAGTTTAAATAGTTGTATTTGTGTTTCATATGACACTGATATGTTTGTGTCACACACATGGACACTCAATTTGAGTGGATATTATCGCCATATATGTGTGTGTGTGTCACCTGATTACATTGTTCATTCTCCATGTGGTTGCTGTCTTGATGGGTATGTCTGTTTGCCTGTACTGGTGTTCCTACCTATCAGCACATGGCTGGATGTGTTCAGCATTAATGTGCAGTCGACCTTGATGCAGTGTATACGGCTACATATAAGGGACTTGGTTACATTGCTTTAGAGAGACATGATCTGCACCCTGTATACATGCCTTTCATTTAAGGCTTTACATGTATGTGTTCTGCCATATACATCTACATGGCACCGTACATTGATTCGTGGCCTCCTGCCATGTATCACCTGTGCTGCACATGTGACACATAAGGCCACTGGCCAGCCAGATAGTGCGCGCAGGACGGATGCATCGAACGCGGCTTCAGCCAGTCAAAAGTCAACTAGTGGGCCATGGTGTCATGGGCCAGGCGTACCCATCTAGATGAAAGGTTACCTGGCAGTAGCCGACAGGCGGGTCTGGTGGAGCCAGGTGGGAGCAAGTGCCATTACTGGATCCACAGGGTTAATGATACATATACCATATCGCTACCATGCAGTCATCACACCATGTCTGGAAAGAGGAGACCAATGCAGCTTTGACAGAAATGCATAGTATGGCAGACTGGCGCGCAAGTGTAAGGGACAAGGATCTGTCCAGCATGCGGGTGAGGTGATGTCCATGAAGTATGTGTTCGAGATCAGGATGAATATATTGTAGCATGTCCGACATCACTGGGTTGACATGGATTTATTCAGGGCATGCATCATCCTACATAGTGGAGATGGGGAATGAAGGTTGGTGTAGCCATCTGCACATGCCAATACCCCTTAAAGGAAATATGGATCTGATATGGGTCACTTGAGTGGTCTGTATGGCTGACAATGATCACTATATATCTGAATGGCACCCTATTATTATTAGGGTTGCCACATATGACTCCCCCTGATGGGTGTGGTGACGTAGCTATCACAGGAAAGACAACTGCCTAGCTGCATCCCCTCACACACAAGTGTCCATTATGATGACTGCTGCCTAGGTGGTAGTTCATGGCACAGGGTTGCTAATATAGGGGTGATAATGCGAGTCAGCTATTGCCCCTAGGTCATAGTCATTCACATACTTCAATAGGCAGATGCCTTCTGTTTGTCTGTGAGGTATGGACTACAATGAGGGGGAATAGAATTCATTAACCCTGACATACTGTAGCTGCCACTGGTGTGATGATCACATACTATTCAGACACCTTCTGTAGTGTTGTTTCTGCCAGCAGTCATGTTGCTAAACACTACTGTGACATAGGAATGTACATCTATTATACCGAGTGTAGGTGGCAACAGTATGGGTGATGATGTCCCATGACGGGCAAGGTTTTGATATGCAGTGTGAGATCAACCATACTGTTATCTGCCATTCCTGTACCTGACATCACTTAAGTGATCAAGGCTCATGGCCTTCCAGACCAGACTCAGCAGGGTAGTAGTGCAGTACTTCCCATTATCAATGGTGTCTCCCCCTTTGTTGGGTTGTGTTACCTGTTGGTGTGCACCATTCAGTGTGTACACAACCTGACATTGAGCTATGTTTTATATGATGTATATGTGGAGAGCATCTTGTTTTGACATATGTGTATGATACAACCTGTGATGTGGGCAGGTCCCATGCAGACTGAGTGCAGCTTGTACCTGCATAGTTGTTGGTACAGAGGCCCTGTGGTATACATGGATATATGCTTGTGTACCTGTTGAGGGAGGGGGCCATGTTTTTACATTATCCAAGACCCTATCTGGATTGCTTATTCATGCTAAGCACTTGTTCAGGACAGTACGTAAGCTAATGATTACTATAGCACTCAATCTTCCACATCACCTACATGCAAGGGTGAACAGGTTTTGTACATACTTTTCTCACTTGCGTAGAGTAATGTAGCTGTTGTACTCACTTTCCCCACTTATCTAGGTGAATGTAGTTCTATATTCAGGCATGTCCAAGAGTCAACTGCCAGTGTTCTCAACTGTCTATCTGATGAATCTGGACATCTTGAGGCAATGTACACATTGCTTCATGTACACAGACAAGCCTCTCCACCTACCACCCAACACTACAACACTACAACCTGTGAGAGGTGCACTCATTTAGCCAAACTGGAGGTAAAGGTCTCTCCAACCAAGCCTGACCCTGACTGTCATGTGAAGAAGGTACACAGTCGCACAACACCACACTCATCACATAAGCCTCACTGTATCTACCCTACCATTAACTGGGAAAACTACTCATGTACCAACACATTAGCTCAACGGTTTCTGGAATTCATAAACACCAATGCCCTAACTCAACATATCCACACACCCACCAGGGGCAACAATATCCTAGACCTAGTCATTACCAACATGAGTGACTGGTGCTCCACACATGAAGCCAACTCCTCATTGGTCCGATCAGACCATGTGCTGAACACCATTGCTATTCACATCCCGCACCTACCCCCCATTTAAGCGAACCACAGTATAATATGTCTACAAGGCCAATTGCATGCTTCTTTAAGCAGACGTGGTGGACGTCATGACACCCATGCAGTACTGTTACAACTGCTGAATCCTACATAAATGCACTCTATAAGCACTTACAGGAGTGCATGGCTTGTGCTATCCTAAACAGAACCAGGATGCTATACTCATAATTAACTAAACCAATCTGGTGGTCCCCTGCCATAAACATATTGTACTACAGGAGGAAGACACTGTTGCAAATGAGAGTACAATACCATGTGTGGAGGAGATCCCTGGCCAGCCTCAGTAAGAAGGTGAGGTCCCTTATACGATCCTCCAAAGCTAGCTACGGAAACTTTAATGCAACTAATACCAACAACAACCACAGAGCCTCAATGTCAACAACCAGATCTGTTCTGAGTTACAGCACAAAGGCATGAACATTACAGAAACAATGGATATTGGCAACATCCTGGCAGATCCCTCTCAAAGCTGCACACTCTGAAGGCAATATCACAGCATCCATGGGACTGGACAACATCCCAGGCTGCATTTTACATGAACTTCGGATCGTACTGTCTCCTCACCTACGCACCATGTTCAATAATAGCCTGACATCGGGCATAGTGCCCACTGAATGACACACAGCAATAGTTATCCCACTCCACAAAGGTAGCACCACAACAGACCACGGGACTTATTTCCCTATAGGCCAAACTAGCCTGGTCTGCAAGGCTATGGTGCACATCATGGATCACTGTCAGAGACATTGGGTACCTCCCAACCTTTGACCCCTCCCTGTTTGGCATTGTTAAGGCTGGACCATGCCTCCCAAACCTGGTGGGCTTCTTAGAGACAGTTACCAAGGCATTAGATGAGGGTAAAGAGGTCCACACAGCCTACCTAGATCTCTCATAGGCTTTCAACACCATTCCTCCTTCTGGTATTATCAACATACCCACCCACCTGAACATTAACCCCTACATCATGTGATGGTTTGCAAAGTGGCTCATGGACAGAACACACACAGTAGGAGTTGCATACCCTAGGTCTGATTGTATACCAGTTACAACTGCTGTCCCCCAGGGCTCAGTCCTAGGACCCCTCATGTTCGGTATATACTTCTCTGACGTACAGACAAGCACAGGAGGGATTTGGCTGAAAAGGTTTGAGGGACGACTGCAAACTAGGGGACATAATTGTTTCCCCAGCTGTTACAGACACCCTCTGGAAGGGTCGCACTGAGACGGATACCTGGTGTTAATATCATGGCATCAAGCTGAATGCCTAAAAGTGCATAGTCATCCCCTTTGGATATAACTAATTACCTGCGGACTACCACATAGTTGCTAGTCCTCTACATACAAAAAACGTAATATGGGATCCGGAAACACCAGCAGATAGCAATCTCTCCTTCGATATCCATAATGACAAGGTGGTTAGAATATCCTTCTACATGGCCTCGCTAATCTTTAATGGGTTTGCATCCAGATCAGAGGGGCCATTGTGACTCTACACATGTCATATCAGACCCATTAAAGGATACAACACCCCATTTGGGATATACCTTACAAGACAACTGCAACAGCTTGGAAGACCACATCAGTACCACACCAAGAGATTACTGACCTCAAACAGATGACCTATGAAGCCCAACCTGCGAAACTCCAGCTGTACTCAGTTGCATACCGCATACTCACAGGTGATTTCTGCTTGACATACAAGGCCCATGTCCAACCCTGTATTGCTGGATATGCTCCACCTAAACAGAAGCCCCTGAGAGCCACATGCTCTAGAGATATACACCTAACCACAACAATGAGTAGGACTTGCTGAATGGATAGATTCCTGACCCAGACACTCCCTATGCTTTGGAACATGATTCCAATGTAAATCAGGCAGGGCCCCTCATGAGCACTCTTCAAGGGAAACATTGCCGTGTGGATGGGAGACAGACATGTACCTGGGGATCACTGCAGTGGCTCTGCTGGACAGTGGCACAGGGAACTATTGGCTTTGCCATTCAAAGGCACAAGGAACCAACCTATGGGGGTGGAGAAAGACAACACACGCTAGTTAGGCTTACAGATACCCTTGGTAAGACAGCCTAGTACCTACCTTTGCACATATTACATGTCTTATGTGCATGGATAGTTCCATTTTACTTTGCTATCGTGCTGATAAACTGTCGGCTCACTAAAAGACATATGTATCCTGTTATTGTGTATTGTAAATGCTGATTGACATAACTAATGTTTGCCTACCATTACAGTAATGCTATGTAGCTTGTAATACATATCTGCCTACAATACTGTACATTACACAGTTATTGGCACAATATCCCACAATGCAAAACATACTTGCACAGTAGCCCAACCTTCCACATGTTATTCTTTGTATTACACCCATACATATGGCTACAGTTACAATATATCAACATATACTATCCCCTGTTATAGCTCATACTTGTTGGACCAACCCTGCCACTTGACGTCAGCTGGTGAGGAGTATTTCTACTCAAAGCCCTTATATAGCATCCCTTGTGGTGTATGCAGTGTTTGCCTTGTGACCTACAGCAGTACACACAAATACTACAAGCGTGACTATGCTCAACAATACATCACTGCAAGATAACAGTTTCCACTATATGGATTGCATGCACTTTAAATACTACAGAATAGTACTACATACACAGACATACGGACTGTTCTACATACCTTATTAGTAACCCGAGGTGTCGTTATCAGTTGATTCAATCCTTTTCAGTTTGTGTTTCAATGTTCTTTGTAACGTTCCGCTGGTATATATGGATGGTTTAATCTGTGATGACACATCCTTTTCTAGTTACATATCGGTAACATGTGGTATCCTGTCCACCAACTGCTGTTCCAAAGTAGTTAATTGGATGCACATCAGCTGTGCAGCTACTCCATTAGCCGATACCATGTCAACAGTGGTGTATAAGTGAGTACTCCTTTTAGCATTGTCTGTTTGCCTTACTTTCGAGGGAGATGGCCAAGATGTGTTATTGCAATATATTTCAACAGCTATATGGAGACACACAGAGATATATTAGCTTCATGACTTCCGTGGACTGTATGTAATGGCTAGACAATTTTGTTCTACATGTGAGTACAGCTGTTATATTTCAGAACAGTGCTACTTATACAGGGTTTGTTTGTACCTGATACTTCTGCAGATGTTTAAGTCTGGCAAGGATGTTTGGCCAGTTCAAGGCTATGCATGAACTGTTATGTGGTGTACAGTGTGCTCACCAGACATCCTTGATTTGGTGTAGCATACTGTGCTGTTACTCACTAATTGCTAACACATCCTGGTGTACGCACAACCCTCTGAAATGGGATTAGTGCAAACAAACCTATTAAATCAGCAGCTGTTCCATAGTATATCAGCCACTGTTTCACTTAGGGCCATGTTAGTTTGTCTCTGACAAGGGATGTTAAGGCTTCTGCAGATGTCATACAGTGTGTGAATGTTTGTGATGTTATTACAGTTTGTATTGTAATATGTTTGGGTGTGGGGGTGAAGTTGGTGGGTGTGCTTAGCAAATGCAGGTGTGTAGGAACTGCTTTTATACATAATTGATATGTGCGTGAGGGTTCCTTCCCTATTTGAACACCTATCCTTTTGTGGACTAATACAATGGTATTTGCAGGCTGATTCATTAAGGCACTGCTATGTGGTTCCTGTATAGCATGCAGGTGATGTTAGTCCTTGAATCCCTTCAGTAATACATCTGAATGTAATAACGTGTTGCTACATGATAGCTGTGTATTTCTGTCATAGGTATTTGCAGTCATCGTAGTTGTGTTGGTGACAGACCCTCTTTGGCTAGGGTTGCCACCTTTTCATATGTCCATAGTGGGTCCTTTTCGGGACACACATCTGATTTTATAGGCCGACACAAACCCATGGTCAGTACAAGGGACAGAACTTTCCTTTCTTGCCTAATTATAAGCTTATTCTTGTAGCAGTTTAGTAGCTTATCCTGTTTCCTGTACCATGTAGGCACTTTAGATACAGAAATAACTATTGTATGCAACTATTACAGTACATATGGGACATAATTATGTCCTACAATCCCAGGACATTTGCCATATTTAATATATTTGGTCAGGACACAACCGTCCAAAGAGTAGTGTCCCTTGCAAAGTGAAACAGGTGGTAACACTATCATTGGCTCATGTCTATAGCACATATTTGTAATGGTGTATAGGCATATACTCTCCATACCCTTTGTTCATAAAGGTTGGTAGTGGAGGAATGTGTGATTGCTATGGTCTATGTTATATACATATGTGAACACTTGAACCGCTGTATACAGGAGACCTAAGGAATTCCGAAACCACAGTGTTCCTACGCACACAGTCCCGGGAACAGACTCCCATACCCCACATTACCGACATCTACAGTAACTCGTGAAGGTAACATGAACATGGAACACACACATGCACACACAGACACACTGCTGCCCTACACATCCAAACAAACCATCCTACACTACGTATGAGCAGCTGGCCAAGCCCCCCTACACAACCCATGTAGGTGTCTGCGCCCCACCCACCACCCACTACTTTAATATTCTACATCCTAGGTCACGCAAACAGACGCACAAAGCTAACCCACAACCACACATTACAGTCCCCCAACAATACACACCACACAAAGAACACACACTACAGCCCTAAGAAACACATGTACACACAGTAATTTACCCAAACCGCAACACCAGAAGCACTGACTAACTGTCCATTAACATCATGAGATTATACCTTGTGCATCTGGTGTTTTGGTACTGTGTTTTTTCGGACCTTAAGCCTCAGGATTACGTGCGATGGTATGTAAAGCAGTCGGTATGTGGTAGGTATCACATTTATATGTACCTCCATGTTTATGTAGATGTTGTTAACCTATCTATATATTTACATATATATGTATATCCCCATATATCAACATATCTCTCTCTCTCTCTCTCTCTCTCTCTCTCTCTCTCTCTATATATATATATATATATATATATATATATATATATATATATATATATATATATATGTATATATATATATATATATATATATATATATATATATATATATATATATATATATATATATATATATATAAAACATACACCTTTCATTGTGTACATGTCGGTTTGTCCTATTTCAACACATTCCTACCTTTTGTGTTTTATCCTGTCAGTATACACGACTGCCATTGGTACATCTCAGGTAGCTTAGTGGTATGTTATTGTGATGAATGTGTACATGGTTGTGTGTTCTAATCCTAGCAGTGATATCTTACATCTCAGAGCAGGCACTGGTAGTGCAAGGGTGATAAATGCACATTTCAGCGGTTGTGTGTTCCACATGTTTATTATTCTGTGGAGAACTACCTATATATGCAAGCTGTGTTTAAGGTATACTATGTAACATGTACACATCTGTGAAGATTCCTGTCAGGGATACTCCCCATTATTTGGAAACACATCCCTGATTACATTATACAAAACCCCTCACTAACACTCTGGGGAATCTTTGCAGAGTGGGTGGTGAACAGTAGCTACACCCCAGGGATCCCGTAAATGGCTCTGCTCCACAGAGGGGCAGTTAGTTGATCGATGGTGTGGCGACAGCAGACACGTTTTGCCTATGCTTATGAATGGCCTCGGCAGTTGGGCATGTACCTACCTATGTATCTTTGAACATGTACATACAGTATGGACACATGCTGATCGCTTAATATACTGTTCAGGTATTGACTTACCTTGTGCCAATGGCGGTTGTGTGTATAAAAGTTGAGGGATACCTATGTAGGATGCACACAGTAGACCACCTATACATGACAATTTACAGGTGGTCGTGTGTGTGTGTGCCATCCATGTTTGCTGTGGGTGCAGGTGGAAAAGGGTGTCAGTCCATGAGTGCCTACACTGTCAGTGTGTGTGTGCTATACATTCCCTCTATGCCAAGGCAAGGGCATACTGGGTATGCCTCCATCTGCCTATGAGGCTAGCACAGGGTGTTCATGGTCTGAGCCCCCCTGTGCCTGTGGGTCCCTTGGCAATGGTGGTGGGCTGTGATGGCCTTCACCATTCTGTCCCTGCTGCAGCTGTTTCCGCAGGATCATATTGTGTAGCATGGCACATACTAAGAAGATGTGGGCACACATTCCTGGAGAGTACTGCAAGGTTCCACCAGATATGTCCAAGCAATGGAACCGTGATTTCAGCATCCCAAACATGCACTCTGTGATGATTCTGGTTTCTGCATGTGCCTCATTATGGCATTCTTGCGTGGCTGTGTGTGCATTTCTGATGGGTGTCATCATCCACGGTTCCAGTGCATGGCCAGCATCCCCCACCAGGTGGCCATATGGAATGTCCCCCCTGGCAAATACCTGATACAGCTGTGAGGCATGCCAGATGTGGGAGTCATGATAGCTTCCAGGACTGCCGGCACACACATCCATGATAATGCTCTGGGCATTACACATGACCTGGCAGTTGATAGAGGGGAATTCCTTGCAGTTTATGTAGCGCCTACCCTGCTCACCGGGTGGTGACTTGATGTGTATGTGCATGCAGTCTATTGCACCCAGTAACTCCGGGTAGTCCACCACATGGTGGAAGAGGTGCATATTGCTGGCCAACTCCTCCTGCATTCGGGGGAAGTGTATGTGCTCATTGGCATGTGGTAACATGGCATACAGGAACTGGTGGAGTACCCTGGATGCTGATGCTTGTGAGATCCCCATGATATCCCCAGTTGGCCTTTGGAAGGTACCTGTGACTAGTATTCTCAAGCTTATACATACCTTCGTGTCCAATGGGATGGGTTCCCCTCTGTTACTCCGGGCTCTGAGGCGTGGCCGGCACAGCTCAACAAGTTGCTGTATGATGTCCCTGTCCACCCTGTAACGCTCTACTATCTCCAGATCATGTAGCCCCTGGTAGGTTACCCTGGGTCTGAACACTCGTCTCCTCCTCCAGTGCCTGAGATGGTTGTCAGCATCATCCTTTACACCACTGTCAATCTCCAACACATGCTGGTGAATCAAATCTATGGCAGCCCCTAGCATATACATATTAAAAGTTCCCCGTCTGTATACACCAATGGTGCAGAGTGTCTGGGAATACACAAGTGTGTGTGTGTGTGTGTGTGTGTGTGTGTGTGTGTGTGTGTGTGTGTGTGGGGGGGGCTTTCACACCTTATACTATTGTGCAATGGATGATGCTGGTGTAATTGGGTGTGTTTGTGCTTTTCCAGCTGCAGGGTATCTTAATTATTGGTTTTACAGCAGGTACTGCCATTGTGGGGCCTTTGGTGTTGACCTACGCTTGTCTGCCATGATTCATCTATTGCCCTTTACTTCTATTTTCAACCCGATTCACCTCCAATTGTCAGGCATGCATCCAGGTGCCGCCTTTCTTGTTTTGTGCTTCCACAACCCAGGATTGTGTTGGGAAATGTGTTATGTAGCTGATCTACAGCAAGTTTGTTTTGTTCTGCTGTGACAGTTCTCTTTTCTTTGCTGTACGGCACCTCCCCTTTCCTGTTCTGCAGATAGCTGCTAGCAGCCTTGTTAGCTGTTGTCTATGGCCCATTGTAAGTTTCTAGGTGTTAATTACTCATTTGTACTCCAGTTACCATGCTGCAGCATTTCCTTATTGTCTTGCCGTAACCTTCCTGTTTCACCTAAGTTGCACGCCTCGTGCACCCGGTTTCTGGCTTTTGAGTGCGTTTTTATCAACGTTAACATGCACTTTCGGTCACCTTGTGTGCTCTCAACTAAGCATAGCTATGGCTAGGTACACACCCTTATCCTGCGGCTCTGCTTAGTAACAGGCAACCCGGATTACCAATGCTCCAATGTGCTTACAGCTATGGCAGCTCACACCTCTCATGATATGTTTACCTCCAGGCCACTCCTCGGTGTTGTACCGCTGCGCCATGTGGTACATCCTTACGCCGGCGGGACATTTGCAATTCAGTATTATTTGACTCATTTGCATGGTATTGACTACTAGTTCCTAGTTACCGCACGGAACACTGTCACAGACCCTTAGCAACCCTTGCACCTTGGTTGTGGTGTAGCATGCGTACCATTGACTATTATGGCAAAATCATGATTTGTGTTACATTGCAGTTTTATGACATCTAAATATGTCTTCCTTGTGTTCCCGTTTGCGCACCCATGCACTGCGGTTGTACTTTGCGTTAGTGTGGCCATGACATTAAATGTTATTTTTTATGTATTGTGTGTTTTTTTTATGCCATTGGCTGTATATTCAGCCATTGGCATATGTTAACATTGTAATACGTAAGTTTGGTCCGCTTTCATGGCTCCAATGTTCTGTTTGAGAAAATGTAAAACGTTTTTTTTTGGTTTACATTTCTGCATGCTTACGCTACGCCTGTACCACTTCATGAATCACTATATACCTTCATTTGCATGCTACACTGCTGTACATGGGGTAATTGGCATACAAGTGCCATGAGCTGCGCAGCTCTGGCGTATGCTGGTAGTGCATGTAGAAACAGCTCTTACCTGAATCGCACAACGGCCATATTTGGTGCTAGATCGCCAACGCTACTCTGGCGCATGGCGCAAGCTTCATGAATCCCGGGGTATGTCTGTAAACAGGTCCATAATGCCTTATGGTGTGAAAAACAGCTTCCTATAATGATGATTTTTCCTTCATACAAATTATAGCTTGAAAAAGTCTAATCAATTTGTGTAGTACAATTATTTCATTTATAATTATATATACTTGGGCCTCCAGAACACAGATAATTTCTTGTAAGTCCCTACATTATTTTACATTTATTTATTTTATTTTATTTTACATTTGTTGACCGGGATAGTCCGACTGGATACATGTCCATTTTCAGCGGAGGCCCGGGGAGAAAAGCTCCACAATAATACTATAATAAATAATAGTAATAGTACAATAATATTCCAAGACAGCAAAGGATATATATACAATATGTCAGATAGTTCACCACAGCAGGAACACATAGACATATGTAAAATGTTAATAGAGTGAGAAAAGAAATAGATTCAGTACACAAATTTAGAGCACATTAGGGAAACAACAGTATAGAGAAATGTTAAGCTCAGCAGGCATAACTGTACATTAATGTATAACACATCAGATGAGAGGAGTATCTGCTTGCTGACAGTCTACTAGCTAAGAAAAGACAAAAAATGTTTAATTAAGTTAGTTAATTGAGCCAGTTAGCCCTTAAGTATTTGTGAGGCCTTTTTTAAATAGAGGAAGAGATAGTTCTTGGGTAAGGTTAACAGGAAGAAGTTTCCAAGTTTTACCCACTGAGTTAGCAAACAGGGAATCACCTGCTGTATTATTGGATTTTAGGGCTTGGAATGATAGCTTTTTGGATGAATGAAGTGGCCTGATAGCATTATGTGGGCTAATAACACTCTTAAGGCTTGGGATTTTGTCCGGATGGTTAAGTATTTTGTGAGCTACTGTGAGCTGGTTAAGCTTTAGTAGGGAAGGAAATTCCATCCAGTCAAGTTCAGTTAGGTTTTTGAAGTGGTGCATCCTATATGCCATACCTGTGGCAAATCTAGCTATATGGTAGTAACAGGAAGATAGTTTGCTGAGGTTAGCTTTAGAGAGGTTTGAAAATACTGGTGAGGTATAAAGGAGAGTGGAGAGAAGATGGGTTCGGGCAATAGCACACCTAGCATAAGAGGTTAGGAAAGGTTTGGCCTTATAGAGGGATTCTTTTTTTTGTTGACGGACTTAATCGTATGGTATATGTGTGCATCAAATTTGAGGTTAGTATCTATAATTACTCCAAGGAGCTTAGTTTGGTTGTTAGAAGAGATGCTTGTACCATTGTTAGACTTAATAGTAAATAATGGAAGAGTGGATCTAGAGGTGGGAGAGAAAAGCAGCAGCTTAGTTTTGTTCGGATTCAAGAGAAGTTGTCGATCAGTTAGCCAGTTTTCTTTACTGTTAAAGGTATTCTGGGTTAGGGATAGCAGATTGACTGGTGAGGTGGAAGAGCAGATCAATGTGGAATCATTGGCATATTGGATACATTGTGCCTTTGGGATAGTAATATGAAGGTCTTTTATGAAGACAGAGAAGAGGAGGGGACCAAGAATGGAGCCCTGAGGGACTCCTAAGGTGACTGGGAGATGTGATTACAGTTTGTCCTGCCATAAGACAGCCTGCTGTCTACCCCATAGATAGAACTTAAACCATTGTAGATAGTGATGGTCCAGGTAGACAGCTTTCAGGGTACTAAGCAAGAGTTGATGATTCACCATATCAAAGGCCTTAGAGAAGTCCAAAAAGAGAGCAGATGATAGCATGTTGTTGTTGCAATTAAGATTGATTACACTGTGAATGATAAGAGGGCTGATGTGGTGCTATGGTGTGGTCTGAAACCATGCTGAGATTCTGTGAGAAGTTTATTGTGGTTGAGGTAGTCCATAAGTTGTATGTGGACACACTTTTCCAAAAGTTTTGCTAGAGGTGAGAGAATGGCTATGAGCCTATAGTTGGACAGTCCTGTGGAACTACCTCCTTTATGTAGGGGTATTACATGTGAAATCTTCCAGATGGATGGAATGGTTGCCTCGGAAATGGATCTATTAATGAGGGTAGAGACTGGGATAGCGATGGCATCAGCAGCTAGTTGCAGGAATTCAGCTAGGAGGTGATCTGCTGCTAGGGAAGTGGGCTTAAGTTTTTTGAGAAGGGTCCTTATAAGGGTAGTAGGGATAGGTTGGAAGCTAAAGGAGAAATGGGTTGCAGGAGGCTTTGAGCTATCTGATTTGTCATTTTGGTATGGCTGGGAGGGACTGGGTGAGGGGGGTTAGGCTTGGTAGTAGTGAGTTGGGTGGCTATTGCCTGGATAGTTTCTGTAAAGAAGCTATTAAATGTGTTCGCAATAGCCACTGGTGTTTTGTCAAGGACAACTGATGAGGTGGGAGTGGTAGTACGACCTGGGTGGAGGAGGTTATTTATTCCAGCCCAGAACTTTTGGGGTTTATTTTGGTGCTTTTGTTGTAGGTGGGTGTAGTAGTATTTTTTGTCTGATATGCTATATTTTTTAGTGTCATTCCTTATTTGATGGCATCTGATTAGATCTATAGGGTCTCTAGTATTATGCCAAGTGGACCAGGCCTTATTCCTACTGGATATTTTGGATTTTATAAGTTTTGTTAGCCATGGAGCAATTCGAGTTTTGGCTCAGATGGTGCGTGTAGGGGTATGGGAGTTAAGGATATTGAGGAATTTATTGTTAAACAAGGTCACAGCCTCATCTAGTGGAAGTCTTTTAAGTTCAGACCAGTTGACAGCTTTTAGATCTTGCAGAAAGTTATCTATGTTAAAGTTTTTTTCTGTTTCTTGTCACCTTATAGGGGTGATGATGGGTGAACTCAGCTTTGAATTTGATAATGTAGGTGAAGCAATGATCACTGAGGTCATCAGGTAGTGTGCCTGAATGGTGCATCTGCGGGTCACCATTGATCAGGATCCAGTCTAGGATACTACCTTTGTCTTTATTTTTGCTATACTTAGTGGGGGAGGATATGGTTTGGGTAAACCCATGGAGGTATAAGTGGTTACTGGGGGCCTTGGAAGAACAAGTGCTCCAGTCGATGTTAAAGTCACCCAAGATAATGGTTTCTTGGGGGTAGTTGCAGGCTAGCCAGTGTAATATATGTTCTAGGGTGTTAACATTTTTTCCAGGGGAAATATAGATGCAGACAATATATCTATTTTTATTTATTTGCAGTTTAGTGATGAGAATTTTAGTGCTGTTTACCTGCGGAGGCTGTTGGGTGTCACTGGTGACTGTGAGGTTGGACTTAAATAATACAGCCACCCCACCATCTTTCTTGGATTTCCTGTCTAACCTAAGGATGTTATAACCTGGGGAGTTACTTCAGTGTCTTTAGTTGCTGGTTTTAACCAGGTTTCAGTAAGGCAGAGAATATCCGGGGATTGGCCAGCTAACAGTGCATGGAGGTAGTGGATTTTATTATTTAGGTTCCAGATGTTAAGATGGCAGGCTAGAAAGGAGTTTGGACACTTATCTAGCAAAGAATAGTGGGCAGGATTATTTACCTTAGAGCCAGTGTCAGAAGATGTAGCATTGTTAGGGATTAGGTGGGAAATCTCTGGTGTGGATGGGCCAGGGTTAGGATGGATGTCACCAGCATTAGTTAGATTGGAGTTCAGCTGGGTTATCAGTTTCAGTATTTTACTAATAAGCCTTAGATATTGCCCAGATTTTTGGCTGATATAACTAGGTCAGAGAGGGTTATGGTATTTGGGGGGGTGTTGGCTAAGGAAGAGGGTATGTAGTTAAAATGGTCTGGTTTCTTAAAAGCAAGAGTGGTGGAGGTTTGGGATTTTGGGCATATAAGGTCTGGATAGTGTTTGTGTTCATATGCTGTGAGGTGTTATGGTACAGAGAGCATTAATAATAGGTAGAGGAGTGAGAAAGATTTGGATGTTATTGTTATATTTAAGACAATGAATAAACACAGTGTTAAATTTATTAGCAAGCATGTGGTTGTGGATTATACTATTAGCATAGTAGATGAAGAGGAACAATAAAGTGAGGGGATTAAAGTATGTTAAGGGTGGGATGGGTGATTAAGAAGAAAGGTGGGCTATACTATTAGAGTAGCAGCTGAAGAGGAATAGTAAAATGAGGGATTAAATTATGTTAAGGGATGAATGGGTGATTAAGCAGAAAGGTGGAGTAAGTGGCATGGAGGTTGTGATTGGGTACATCAACATCTGCTAGATCTTCTAGGCTCAGGATTATTGCAGTTCTGCCAAAATGCCCTAACTTCCCACACAAAAACAATATTTGAAATGTCCAGCAGTTCAAATAAAGTATCTGCTTGTATTCATGTAAACATGATTGTTAGTATGTTTTAAATGTCCATTAAACATCAACAAGCTCACAATGCCTTCCCAACCCCAAGTCCACAGCCTCATTGCATTTTTAGTTTCCCATAAAGGTTCCAAATCATCAAAATGCCAGCTTAACTCCTTCCTAATATCTTCTTCCAACAAAACAGACTCTTTAGACCATATTTGTGTATTTTCTCTCATACTTAAATGCAAACCATGGAGTCTTGACCAAAGAATACTGTTTGATTATTTTTGTCATTTATTCAATATGTGCTGTGAAACAGTTTCAGATCCTAAACTTAAGTCATAAATAGATTACACAGTAGAGTGAACTAAAGCTGACCCAAGGAACACTCATTAAAAATGGAGTAATTTCCCCTTCCCAGTAATATCTGTCCATGAGACCCTGCAACAAAACAAAAATGAAGCAAAAATCTGTAGTGCTCCAAAGTGTCAGCAGCCAGCTTTGACTCCTTGTTAGCACATCTGCTTTGCATAATTTCAACAAAGTAACTGCTTCCTGTATCTCCTAGCTTCAGAAGTTCATGTTGTCTGCTACTTCCGGCTGTGTTTCTCAGCTTTACCACATCTGGTTGCTGAGAAGAGCAAAAAAAAAAAAAACCCTCAGCTTTACTGGCTTCTGGGTTCAGGCACCTTGGCAGCGAGACATTTCCCTGTGGTACATTTGACTGGAGACACATGCCTGAAATCACATTCAGCTGCAGAGAAATATGGCTGTTTGCAAATCCCCTGTGGACAAACAGAAGCATAAGCTGCCATGCCCACAACTACAGTAACCAAATGCACAGGGGGAAAACAATGTCCATAGTCCCAAAGGGAACATGAGACAGCAGGCAATATGGCAGGCATCAGCAGCAGGCTGGCCAGAGGGCATGTCCATGGCAGTAAAAATGCAGTGCACAATGGGCAGTGCATTTATATTTGGAGTGTGTGGACCACAACCCCCTTCACAGTGTCTAGGGAACATTACCTAAAACACATACTGGAGCATAAATGTGACTACAGTATCCTGCAGGATTTCCTCCATGCTGTAGCACACTTCTGTATGTTGTAGTTACATAAGTATGTACTGTACACTGACAGCAACACTCATTACTTCTTCTGCTACCAATCATTTGGTTATTAAAGCTGTGAGCATAGCAGGGTGTGCTTCTCTTTGCAGACAGGGAATTTGCAAACAGCCATATTTCTCTGCAGCTGAATGTCACTTCAGCCATGTGTCCCCAGTCAAATGTACCACAGGGAAATGTCTCGCTGCCTAGGCACCTGAACCCTTGCTAAAGTCTATGTTGCTGTGAATGGACAATATTGTCCTCCAAAACTCTCCGAAGTTTTGTGATTTTATAACAGGGCACTTAAATTTAAAATATATATCAAGCAGAAACTAATAAGTTATAGCTATGTTGCCATAAATGGGTAAAACATTCCTTCAAAGCTGTGTGACTCTATAAACAGGACACACAGATGTAAAATCTAAATCCATTTGGAAAAATTGACATAGGTTTATAAGATGGGAATTACAAAAAGACTACTAATTGAATATTTCTAGCAATAAAAAGGATCCAGGACACACCACTAGACTGCAGTAATGCCTCAGCTAGTGGTAGGTATAGGACCAAACGGCAATTAGATAATGTTTTTCTAAATGTCATTTGTTTGCTTAATCTGCTGTTTTCTACTTCTATTTGCAAGGGGTTCATATCATAACATCGAAGTAGGAAAACGTTGCATGTTATAATATCGAACCCAAAACAGCGAACGCTGAAAATAGCGAAGCTGCAGAACATCAAATTCTTTCCTAGGGAAAGAATTTGGTGGGTTGTTTCTGCCGCTTCGCTATTTTCTCCACTGTGGTGTTAAGGTTACGGACTGGGTTAAGGTAAGTGTGCGAACGGACCGGGTTAAGGTGAGTGTGGGAATGGGATAGTTAGCGACCTTAGAGTTAGGGAGCGGGTAAGGTGTGTGTGTGATAGTTAGGGGCCTTAGGGTTATGGAGTGGGTAAGGTGAGTGTGCGATACTTAGGGACCTTATGGTTAGGGAGCGGGTAAGGTGAGTGTGCGATAGTAAGGGACCTTAGGGTTAGGGAGCGAGTAAGGTGAGTGTGCGATAGTTAGGTACCTTAGGGTTAGGGAGCAGGTAAGGTGAGTGTGCGATAGTTATGGATCTTACAGTTAGGGAGCGGGTAAGGTAAGTGTGCAATAGTTATGGACCTTAGGGTTAGGGTTTGGGTTAAGGTAAGTGGATAGATAGTAGTGTATGTACAGTTTAGTGTAGGGTTAGAAGTAGGATTTTAAGTGTATATGTGTGGATTACTTTTTTTTGGTGTGCTTGTGTTGTGTGTGTGTTTCTCAGAACAGCGAATTTTTTTCCCTGGGGAAAAAATTTGCTGTCCTGAGCTTTTGATTATATCACATTTCAACATTCCAAGTTCGAGCTTATGGTATTCGATATTTTGGGATTTCGATTATGTGATATACACCCATTTGCAAGTGTATGCTAGCTTCTATAATTTCCTCTCAAAGTATATTGCTTAATTCTATTTGTTTCAAGTAAAGAGTTTTACTATCCAGTTTTACACACTTATGGATGACTCTTAATTAATATATAAATGGAAAAAATGAAAATTCTGAATTATTAGCTGTTGGCATCTGCCTTTTCAAAGTCTGACTACTTTATTATTCATGTCATTATTTAATGCATTTCAGATACCTCATTACAAACTGTTTAATAATTGAAACCTGTGGTGTGCTAGACAGGACTGGATGATAGCAGCATGCTTCTATAAATTTCTACATGTGCGTGTGTGTGTGTGTGTGTGTGTGTGTGTGTGTGTGTGTGTGTGTGTGTGTGTGTGTGTGTGGAAACAGTCTTAGCCAATTTCATTTACTGTCGGTAAGACACTAAAAGGAACTTAACTATCAGTTTATCAGAAACATTTCTGGAAAGCCGATGTTCTAATTCCACTATCCAGCTCTACAGTGCAAGTCTTATTTGGATGTGATAGATGGTAGCAATGCACATTTGTTGCATGCACTTAAGGCAAATCACTCCTTGAATATCATTCAGTAATCAGTGGTGCAGATTATAAAACACAATTCTGTTTGTCAATGACTATAACAAAGTATTTAATATTTGAGACATCATATCTAGTTACTTGAAACCTGAGTAAACTTGCTATATTTCTATTACAAAAGGCCCAAAGTAAGATTAGAGTTATGCAATAGCGTATTCACTGCAAATGCTTATATAATTAGTTGCCCTGCTACTGCTAACCATTTAACTTCTCAGTGTTCACTTATTTAGCAAAGTGGAAGTTGATTTAGTATTGTGTCAAAGATACTGGCTTGTACAACTTAATTTTATGCAACATGCAATGTACTGCCCTTCTTGAATATGTAATTGTACTTTTAAGGAGGGTCAAGGTCCCTTTTATTGTCTCACTTGATATAAAATTCCTGAACGCACCTCAGAAGAATGTAAAGAGTTTTTCAGTCTACATTCTTTTGACAAAATGCTTCTTCTGGGGATAGGTTATAGGCTTAATGTATATGTGTCTTTGATTAAGGGCTGTATTCATAGTCGCTTGCAGGAATAGGGGTATTCCTGATGCTTGCGAATGAGCATAGCAAAGCATGATTCATAGAGACCAATTATACTAATATGCAAGGTCTGAAAAATAATTTGATACAAATGAGAAATGTTCTAAAATGTAGTATACTAATGAGGCAGTTTTGGAATTCATAGTCCGGCATCCCTATAGCATGCACATCCATTGTTAAATGTGGTGCTTCCCTGTGGATACTGGAGTTATAGTCTACAAACTTGTTTTTCCAAGTATGCACATACACTTCCCTGACACTCAAATGAATCAGTTCCCCCAGCAACCCCTTCATTAGTTTGTTATAAGTATGCACAAGCACTAAAACGACACAATAAATTATTTTGCTCAATAGTTATTTCAGCAGTCTGACCACTTATGCACAAGGACTTCCCTGACACAAAAATGAATTATTTCCCCCAGCGATACCTTCAGTAATATTTCTTAGTATGCACAAGCACCAAAATGAAGCATTGACCCAAGCGACTCATTCAATTGCATGCCCTAGTATGCAGAAACACCAAAATGAAACATTCGCCCAAGTGACCTTTCAGTAACATACTCTAGTATACACATGTACCAAAATTAAACATTTGCCCAAGCAACCCCATCAGTAACATGTCCTAGTATGTGCAAGCACCAAAATAAAGCATTCACCCAAGTGATCCCTTCAGTAACATGCCCTAGTATGCACACACACCAGAATGAAACATTCACTCAAGTGATTCCTTCAGTAACATGTCCAGATTATGCACAAGCAGCAAAATGAAAAATTCACCCTAATGACCCCTTTAGTAACATTTCTTAGTATGCACAATGACTAAAATGA
>NC_056733.1:1309971092-1310003592 GCF_019279795.1 Protopterus annectens
ATATATACATACACATACATATACATATATCCAAAGCATGTGTAGATTATGCCAGTTGCAGCAGACATTAATATGAAATTAATGAAAAATTGTTAGTCCCCTTGAGACGTATATATAATGCCCATACCCCCACCAAAATGGCAGCCTATTTTCTGGTATGATGACAAGTAGATGATGTCAACATCCTTTCAGGCTGCAGTGCTCTAAAACAGAAGGTAGTCATGTATTCCTGCTGGTTGTATTTGCCATGTTTGCTTGTTTTTTTTTTTTTTTTTTTTAACAGTTTGGATCTATGTGCATTAAGTTGTCTCATAGTTTGTGTAATTGTGTTCTACTTGTGTGAACCTCATATCCCTCATTTGGTGTTGCCAGTTCTGAGGTGCTGTTTGCTGGTGACTGCAACTTAATGCCCACTGCAGATGTTTGTGTTTCTCTGGTAAAATTATATGAACTGGAACTAGTAGAGTATTGTGTATGTCATTCACTTTGACGTGAAGTTGGATTGCTATGCTGTTCTTGCATATCAGGTTAATATGTTGTAGTAGTTGTAATGGTGGGATGATACCTTGCCACCACTGTGATTGTCGGATATAAATACTGCCACTACTATGCAGGATCCTACCCACTGTGTTGTCAAGATGCCTGGCATCAATGAGGTTTGCACTGCAAAACTGCCAGCCAAGGGAGAAGTAATAGCAAATGTGCACAGACATGTATTACAGTAATTAATTCACAAAATAAACCTGGCCCAATAGCATAAGGGGAATATGCACTACTCTTCTGAGTATGAACTTCCAATATTCACATTCAAACTAGACTACATGCAGGCAACTTACAGTGCTGAATCTTTGCCTAAACACTAGAAGTCCCCATCTTTATTAATGTCTCTATGAACCAGAGTTTTTTGCTGCCACTTTATCCATAGTAATTGCCTTTCATGCAATGCAATATTTTTCATATACACACACACACACACACACACACACACACACACACACACACACACATACTCACACCCACCAAATTCCCAGAAATAGGCTAGAATAGGAGTCTGCAACCTGCGGCTCTGGAGCCGCATCTGGCTCTTCCACACCTCTGCAGTGGCTCCCTGTAACTTTGCAAAAATAATGGCCACTCTGCCACACAACACACACACAGACAAACACACTGAGAGTGATTGAGTGACAGACTTTAAATATTGCTCTTATAAACTTGTTAGAATAACACAGTTTCTGTTGCCATGCATTCCGCACACACAGAATAATTGAGCAATCTCCTGGCAGCAGCAGCATCTCCTGAAAGGTTTCCTTACCTCACATACCTCTTAAAGTCTTACCACGGGAAATCTGGACAGAGCCACAAATAAAGGGGAACAAAGGAACAAAAATAGGGATGGACTTTAAATATTGCTCTTATACACTTAGAAACTTGCTAGAATAACATAGTTTCTGTTAACATGCATTTTCCATACACACACACAGTTACCTCTCAGCTGTGCAGATATTTGCAGAATGTCCTGACTTTTGCCTCATATTTTTGGTCTGTTTCTCATAAAATTGTGGTTTTCTGGCCAATCATTGAGGGCTGAAGTTAGAAAAAATAGACAAAAATTTGAGTTTCAGGCTTCATACCCTTCAGAAAAATAATGCTAATGCAAAATCTATTATTCTATCAACTTTCTAAGTTTGTAAGAGCAATATTTAATATGTCTTCCTATTTTTGGGCCTTTGTGCCCCATTATTTATGGTTTTGTCCAGATTTGTTGTTCTAAGAGGTCAAGAGAGATGCACGCACATGCACACACTCACACACACACACACACACACACACACACACACACACACACACACACACACACACACACACACACACACACACACACACACACACACACACACACACACACACACACACACACACACACACACACACACCAATAGAGCAATCCCAACAAAGGAACAAAAATAGAGACAGATTTTAAATATTGCTCTTATAAACTTAGTTCTTTTATATTTAGTATAACTATATATAAAATTTTATGCTGTTTTATCTTCATTTTAGGGGTCAAATAGGTTTTGTGGCTCCCGATGAATTTTATTTGGTGGGAGAAGTGCCAAAAATGGCTCTTTTGATAGTGAAGGTTGCAGACCCCTGCCGCTAGAAGAAGTCTCCAATTCACCACAGCTTCCTTCCTGACACAGAAGTACTGCTACCACTCAGGATTAGGGCCAATGATGCACAGTTACCAACCTCCTCATATTAAGTAAGCCAAATATGAAACAATGCACATTATAATCTCTTTCACTGGCAGCAGATTTAAGCATTTTAATGTAAAATATGCCACATTGCTTGTTAGCCACTAGTGTAATACCCTCTTCTCAGCTAAATAGCAGGACATAAATATAATAAAGAAATAATGGTTACCATCCACGTGAGCTTAAATGTTAATAAATTAACTTTATTTAAGTAATAAAGAAGATGTGCAACTACAGATTAAAATATATGTAGGTTGGCAAACACAAAAAAGGTAATAAAAATAGATAGAATGCATACATACCTATTAAATCCAGTGAACTTCTTTGAAAGGGTCACCAAGGCAATGGATGAGGGAAAAACAGTGAATACCACCAACCTGGAGACCTGGATAAGACATTCGATATTATACCCCACTTGGGTATATTTGACATACTCAATGAACTAGGCATAAATCCCTACATTGCTCACTGGACTGCTAGCTGGCTCACAGACAGAACTCAAGAACTCAGGATTGGGGATACAACCTCCACTAAGAGACCGGTCACCAATGGAGTACCTCTATGATCAGTGCTGAGACTACTCATATTTGACATTTACTTCTCAGAAGTAAAGGTTAATGTCAAGGGCTTTTGCTGACCAAGTTTCCAGATGACCACAAATTAGGAGCTATCATATATTCCCAAATGACACAAACATCTTACAAGAGGGTCTAACACAGACAAATGACTGGTGCTAAAGTCACAGATTAAAACGCAATGCCAAGAAATGTATCATAGTGCCTTTTAGGAGAATTGCCATCTAGGCTAATTACTTGATTAATAAGACACCCCTATTAGTTAGGGATCTGGGAACATATGTAGACAGTAATCTGTCCTTTGACCAACATGTAGCCAAGGTAGTAAGAAAACCATTCAATGTCATCAAACCTATAAGTAAGGTCAAGGCATCCAGGACCAAGGAAGTTATAGTTCCATTTTACTTAGCCCTTATCAGACCCATCATTGAGTATAATGCTCCCTTCAGCATGTACCTGACCAAACATATGCGATAGCTGAAATGCCCAAAAAGGTTCCTTACCAAGAGAAACCAGGATACAAACACATTGTCCTATATAGATCATCTTAAAGCCCTGTCTCTATACTCTATCTCCTACAGGTTATGAGATGCAGTCTTTTCCTGGCATACAAGGCACCCTTGAATCTAGCTCTGGTGAACCTTTTGCACATCTACAAAGTGAGCAGCATCAGAACCAAAAGATACAATGATTTAAATTTTGCTTATGACATAAATAAGACATGTTATGGAAACAAATATGTGTCTCAGAGGATCCCCATGCTCAGGTTCAGGCTCCCCATCCATGTGAAGCACAAACCATCCACAATCTTGACCAATGAATGGGAAATCAGAAATTCATCCCGGGCCTGGTCCCCATGTGACTGATCGATGGAGACAGACAGTGATGCCCGAACTAACATTTCCTCCCCCACATAACCTTTAGAAACTTCCTAACATACCCCTCCTAATAAATGACCATGAATCACAGGAACGCAGTTGGGTTGGATTGCATGTCTGGGCTGATGAAGGGCCTGGTGGTCATTATCCTAGTATATACCTATGAATCTATGAAACTATAAAAAACACTAAGCTCCAGAAACCTAAGTTCTCTGGCTACTTCTTACTGCATAAATACTGTCCCTACTTGTCTTAAGTTAGATAAATTGATAACTAGTACTCACACCACAAGCAAGACAGCATTGCATGTTTTCCACAGCATAGCATATCACAGCACAGCACACAGTGATATACAATCATTTTCCCAGCACACAATGTTCATCAAATTACATCATCTTCCTTTTCTAACCTTGAGAAAAATGATTAGTTAGACACAGCATTTCTCAGGAACAAAAGCCTAATCAAATCACTCCTGCAACAATAGGAACTGCTTCCTTCCCTTAGCTTTACCCTTGTGATTTAGTGGTATGCAAGCCATTATGTCTATCAAAGATTACAGAAATTACATCTCAAAGAAGACAGTCACTCTCTTTCATATTTTTTGTTACATTTACAAGAGAAGATAGCAAATCTTGAGCTCAAGCACACTTTAAAAGCCATTCCCTGTTCGTTTATATTCATACGTACGTTCATAGGTATATACAAGGCTAACAACCACTAGGGTCTTAATAAGCCTAGCCATGCAACCCAAAGGTGACCCACAAATTTGATTTATATAAGTGATTTACTGAATGTCTGTCCATCAGAGACAAAGGAGCCGGATCAGGGGTGAATTTCCGATTAGTCATCCATTGGGCCAAGTTGTACTTAGAAAGGAACAGGGAAGAACTCTGCTTCACATGGATGGGGAGCCTGTTTCCCAGAAAGGGAATTCTCTGAGAAGCATATCTGTCTCTCCAACATATCCTATTTATATCACAAGCAAATAGGTTGTTTAGTCTAGTAGTTCTAATGCTATTTGTTTTATGGATATGAAAAAAGTTCATTAAAATAGGGTCCAGGGATGTCCTGTATGCCAGAAAAAGATCACCTCTCAGAAGTCTGTATGATACTAAATAAACAGACAGGGCTCTAATGCAATCAGCATAGGATATTGTGTTGACTCCCTACATTCTTTTTGTAAGGTGCCTTTGTGAACATTCCAGGTACTGCAGGTGTCTGATCAGGTAGATACTGAAGGGATCGTTATTCTCTATGATTGGTCTGATGAGGTCTGAGTACAGTAGCATGATTACCACTGTAGACCTAAACGCCATGCCATTACTTATAAGTTGAGAAATATAGAAGGATTTTCTTACTATCTTGGACACATGTTGGTCAAATGCTAGGTTACTATCTATGAGTCCCCAAATCCCTGACTAGTGAATCAACTTTTATGGGTGTTTTATTGATGATGTAATTACTCAGGCTGGTAGACATCCCAAAAGGTACTATAATGCATTTCTTGGTGTTGAGTTTTAAGGCATGGCTTTGGTATCATGTGTTTGTCTGCATTAGACCTTCCTGAAGAGTGTCCTCCTCTTGGGGTGGATTAAACGGCCGGTCCCTGTTTGCAATCATCTGTGAACTTGGTCAGGCAAAGGGCTTTGGCATTGGCTTTGACATCCAAGAAGTAGATGCTATAGAAGAAAGTACCCAAAATGGACCCCTGTGGGAATCCTGGGGGGTTCTGACCTTCTGGGTCCTATCAGTGAGCCAGGTAGCTATCCAGCATATTATAAAGGGTTTTATACCTAATTCCACAAGTTCATTGACAATGACCAAGTCGGGTATTGCAGCAAATGCTTTAGCCAGATCTCGATAGGTAGTCTGCACAATTTTCCCCTCATCCATTGCCTTAGTGGCCTTTTTAAAGAAGTTCACCAGATTCACCGAGCAAGACCTTCCCTTGACAAAGGCAAACTGGGATGGATCCAGTGTCTGGAGGTCTCCTATGCCTTGCTGATAATTTCCATGATAATTCTTTCCACGGCTTTGCAAATAAGTCTATGTTTGTAGTTTCCAGGATCTGTTGAATGAACTTCTTTATGAAGGGAGATAACCATTGCAGTCCTCCATATATGTGGCACAAAGCCTGTTTTAAAATTATAGTTAAATAATGACTCCAGGGGTCCTGATAAGTTATTTTTTATACTATTCAGAAGGCATCCAGCAATGTTATTGGAGCCCATCAATGCTGTGTTCTTGGCTTTGGGGAGTACAGCCAGTAAATGCTCCCTATTTATAGTTGGAAGGGTTATGTTTGAGGGTATTTTAGAGGGATGGTTGGGGGTCAGGGGGGTAAAGTTGAAAATGAATTTGTCTGCTAACAGGTTCACTATATTGCAAGGCTCATTGAATGTGGCACCTTTACCACATGTTCGGCACATTGCTGTGTACTGCTCTTGAGGTTTCTGACATGGCTATAGAAGGACTTATGGTAATTGTTCACCTGGGGGGTTATCCTAACCTCTAAGTTGGCTTTGCTTGACCTAATTAGCCCTCTTAGTTGCCTATTTTCTTTGATGACAGAGTTTCTATCTTTATGGGAATTGTCTTCTCTGATCATTGCCATATTTTTTTCCTTTTAATAGATATATTATTTAATTTGGGATGCAACCAGGGTGGTTAGTTGCCAGGGCTAGTAATGGGCTCACTTCTGTTTCTATGCAGCCATTGATATGGTTGTACACAGTTTAGTAGATCAATTCATCATAGGCTGCTGCATTCTCTGGATTTGAAAAGGGGCATTGAGTTTTGCCAGTCCATTACTTAATAAAAGGTAATTTCCCTTGGAATTGTTCCTAATTGTTACTGGCTTTAATGGGATTGCAGAGCTGATTTACATTTTGAAAGAGACAGCTTTATAGCTAGACCTTACCAGGGAGGATGAGACACTGGGGGAGTGCAACATTCTCCCATATTTGTAAGCATGAGGTCCAGTATGTTGGAGCCTCTAGTGGGCGTAATCACTATTTAGTCAAGGGTGTTTGTAATTACAAAGTCCAGGAATCCCAATCTATACAGGAGTAATTCCCAATCTATACAGGAGTAATTAAAGTCTCTCATGAGAAGGGTGTTAGGTTGGATGGTAAGTGTCTCCAGTAGGTCCAAATATGTATTGTAAGCTTCTTGTGACATGGAGGGTGACCTATAGCTGGCTAGGATATGGTACGGGATTTTGTCTATGGAGATCTGCACATGGAGGAACTCCAGCGTGTCATCTTATTTGACCACCCTAGAGGTATGCTTATTATTGATGTATATTGAGACATCCCCACCATTACCCCTTTTCTGTGCAGCTATTGGTCTAAAAGTGTGAAAGGCACTGAAGCCTTGCACAGCCAGGGTACTCTCTGCTGCTTTAAACCATATCTCGGTAGCTGCACAGATGTCTATATTCTCAAGTGTGAGGAGGCCTTGGAGGTAGTGTATTTTTTTAAGCTACTAGCACTGAGCAGTAATACCTTGAGGTTAAGGCAAGTCAATTTTGCTATATCGGTAGGTTTGTCAATTTAGCATTGCCTAGCAAAGGCACTATGGGGTGAATAAAGTTTTAGCCAGTATTCAAAAGCCTGGAGGGGGGGAAGTAGCAGACCATCCTTGGCAAAGCAACATGGTCTGTTAACCATTTCCTCCCAAGCTGACAAATACTGGATCCCCTTAGAGTGATACAAGAAGGGAAGTCAGTTGTTGAAATCAATCATTCTTTGCTCACATTGTAGCATCATCATCAGTGATGGTAATATCTTACTCAATGCTAGGCTCATACCAGCCTGTGACACAGTCTGAAACCTCAATAATATCTCTCTTCATATAGTTAGGGAGGTACATCTCAGGTCATTTACACCTACATGGACTGTGATGGAATCATAGTGGTTTCTCTGGTGTAATGACTTGAGTGCATGTGCGATTTGGCAGATTCTGGCTCCAGATAATTAATTAACAGTTATCTTCTATTTGTTCAGCCTAGTTAGAGGGGGATCAATATATCTTACAATGGAGTCCCCTATGATAAGAGTCATGGGAAGTGTGTTTGCTTGCCTTAGGGCTTTAGTGCTTGAGACTCCACTGAGTGTGACAGTATGTGGGATGTTAAGTGTTGTTTTTTTCTAAGTGCTTTTGGGCTTGCTGAGGCATAGCTTTGACAATAAATGATTTAGGTGATCTTTGCTGCTTAGGAAGATTGCTTTTAAGTGCGCAACATATGTTAGTCTATGTGTATATGCTGTGCACTATGTGATGTGGGTGATGTGTGCATGGTTTCAACAACCTAATGTGCAAATCCAGTCTGGTTGATATGGGCATCCTGAGACAGTGTAGCAACTGTCTCATGTACACAGACAACATGCTACTACTACCACATAGGAACACAATTTGTGAGAGATGCAATTATATTAAGAACCTAGAGTCTATGCTCTGTCCCTCACAAGCCAGTATATCTGGCACTGAGAAGGTTGTCAACACAAATATCACACCTCAAACACCACCCAGCCCTACACAACACACACCCACATATGAAGAGGTCCTCAACAAAAACATACCCAAACAATAGAGACCTCCGAGGCAAAAACACACGTGAACTCCACTGCCCACCACACCACACAGCACAGATAGTCCACACACCTGTGTCTCACAGCCACTAAGACCTAAACATCAACCCAACATATTAGTCATAGGAGACTCCATTGTGAGACACACAGATGTGCTCCTCACCAGGCTGGATTAGGAGAAAGTCACGGTTAGTTGTTTGTCAGGTGCCAGAATCTGCCATACCACCCATGCACTCAAGTCTCTCAAAAACAGGTACTATTATTACTCTGTCACAGTCCATGTTGGCATGAATGACTTGAGATGTACCTCCCTGGATTATATGAAGAGAGGCATGATCGAGCTCACTGAGTATGTGTCCCAGGAAGGTATGTTCCTAGCCTTAACAGCATTCTACCATCACCCAGAAAGATGCCTCAATACAAACAGAAAATGACTGAATTTAACAATTGGCTTAGTTTCTGGTGTCATTCCAAGGAGATCCAGTACCTGACAGCCTGGGAAGACATGATCAACAGACCACGATGCTTTGCCAGAGGTGGCCTGCATCTGTCTCCTTTGGGCTTCAGGCTTCTGGCAAAGGCTCTTGTCACCCCTATAGTGCTGTTTTTAGGCAATGCAATGAGGTCAAAGCTGCCAACATAAAAGTTTCATCAAAACGCAAATTAAAGGTCATGCTGCTAAATGCTGGGACTCTAAACATGAAATTGCACTAATTGCAAGCATTCTTAACTCTAGAAGATGGTGACATTTGTGCAGTCACAGAAACCTGGTTCAAAGCTGTGGCGAGCACCCCAGCCATACCAGGTTATTCATCCTATCATACATTCAGACCCCAAACTCTGGGCAGCAAAGCAAAAGGAGGTGGAGTTGCAATATATATTAAAGACATACACACCTCCAGGCTGGTCAAACGGTATGATGCACAGGAGACACTCCAGGTGCAGTTAACCATTGATGAGACCCCTATTAAAATCATAATTAGCTACAGGCCCCCAACTTTGACTCAAGATGCCCACTCCACCTCTCTGCACCTCTTTGAATCTATCAATATTCAACCCTTTACCCTGATCCTTGGTGACTTTAGCTATCCAACCATAGATTGGAAGAACTACTCATGCCAAAACACAAATGGCCAGAGATTCCTTGATTTTGTCAATACAAATGCCTTGGACCAGCTGGTCAACACCTCCACAAGAGGTGATAATATTTGGACTCGGTATTAACCAACATGAGTAACCACTGTAGCATCCCTACAATGTCATCCTTCCTTGTAAGATCTGACCACAAAGTGGTCAGTTTCAAAATCATCATGTCCCCTGATCCCCCAGCTAGGGTCAAACAAAGAAACTTCACCAAAGCTGATTACAACCTCCTGAGGGAAGGTATAAACAGTTTCACAGCCCCCTCTCCCTCCATAAGAACGGGCACATATGTCCAAACCTACACCAAAGTACTGTATGAGCATTTATATAGCTGCATGGAATCAGGAATACCTGACAGGACAAAATCCTTCTCCTCAAAGAAGAGTAAAACTGTCTGGTGGACACATGCAATAAATAAACTCTATAATAAAAGAAAAAAATGCTTTCCAGGAACAAGATTTGCCTAACTGGAAGCATTCTCTCTTTAGCCTGAACAAGCAAATAAGAGCATTAGTGAAATCCTCCAAAGCAAACTTTGAGTCCAAACTGGCCACATTTACTAAAAACAATCATAAGGCCTTCTTCACATATGTCTTCAGTCTCAAAGGAAGCATTCAGATATGCTCAGAACTAGTGGTCAAGGACACCACATACACAAACGCCATAGATATAGACAACCTGCTGGCAGACAGGTTCAGTGAAAACTTCACCCCTTTGTTCCCCCCATCAGTAGATCAGGACATCCCGAGCACCTGCCCCAGTCATCACTGCCCTCTCAAAGACAAAAAATACAGCATCTATGGGACCTGATAATATCTCATGCTATATCCTACATGAACTCAGGCAGGAACTTGCAGCACCATTAGGCACCCTATTCAACCAAAGCCTGAGTACTGGCTTCATCCCCACCAAGTGGAGGACAGCCACTGTCATTCCTTTGCACAAAGGTGGAGCGTCCAATGATCCAGGAAATTATAGACCCATCAGCCTAACAAGCCTGATCTGCAAGGCCATGGAATGGATTATCATGGACCTCATTAAAGAGGACATTGGCAACTTCCAAAAACTCGATCTCACACAGTTTGGTTTCATCAAGGGGAGGTCATGCCTGTTAAATTTGGTTGATTTCTTTGAGACAGTCACCAAAGGCATGGATGAGGGGAAGACAGTGCACACTGCCTACATTGACCTGGCCAAAGCCTCCGATACTATTCCCCACTCAGGTATAATAGATAAACTCTCTCAAATAGGCATCGATCCATATGTTACCAGATGGGTAGCAAACTGGCTCACTGATAACACCCACCAAATCAAAATATGGAAAGCCACCTCTAGAAGTAGACCTGTAACGAGCAGTGTACCCCAGAGATCAGTCTTGGTGCCTCTGTTGTTTGAGATATACTTTTCTGAGTTGCAGGCCAAAACAAGTGAGCTATGGCTGACCAAGTCTGCAGATGACTACAAGCTGGGCACTGCAATCAATTCCCATAGTGATGTGGACATACTCCAAGAGAGTCTTACCTAAACAAATGACTGGTGCCAGAAACATGGCCTCAAACTGAATTCCAAAAAATGCATCCTCAACCCCTTTGGAGAGAGTAATGTCCCCACTAATTATCACATTAATAACAAGGTCCTAAGCATGCAATCAGTCACGAGAGAATTGGGCACCCAGGTTGATATCAAAGTGACGTTTGACCACCATATTGCCTAGGTTGTACGGAAAGCTTTTTACATGGCCCACCTCATTAGCAAGGGTATCTCATCCAGGGGCAAGGAGGTCATACATCTCTGTATTCTTCCATTATAAGACCCATTATTGAGTACAATACCCCTTTCGGCATGTACCTCACAAACCACATACAGCAGCTAGAGAGAACTTAAAGGTTCCTCACCAGGAGAATCCAGGGCCTCAAACATCTACCCTACACAGATAGACTAATAGCCCTGTCCCTCTACTCAGTCTCATACAGACTCCTCAGAGGTGATCTCTGTCCAGCATACAAAGCAATCTCAGACCCCACCTTGATGGGACTATTGCATATCCTTAAATCAAGTAACCAACACATGCAACCTCAACCTGGTCTGTGACATCAATAGGACTTGTTGGCAGGACATATTTGTGTCACAGAGACTCCCCCTTCTGTGGAATAGAGTCCCTCTCCATGTCAAGCAGAGAACCTCGTCAACCCTTTTCAAGAGCAACCTGGATAACTGGATGGGGAGCAGAAAATACACTCCTGGGATTCCACCTGTGTCCCTGCTGGACAGGGGTGTCTGGTGCTGACTTGTCAGAACATGGGCTAAATTCTTGGCTAGACTTGTAAGGGCCTCAGGGCTAATAGCCTAGTAAGTTCCTATGATCCTATGAATTGTATGCAAGAGTTTACCCAATAGTGTCATTCTGTAAGTACATCTCTTGCTATGTCTGCTTCTTTGAGGATTAAGTATATTCAAAAAGAAAGAGCAAAAACATTCTTAAACCAAGAGAACAAACCCACTGATTGCAGGTAAATGAGAAAAGGGAAAGAAAAAAATAAAATAAAATTTTAACTCAGTTTTTTTAGCCTGGCATTACACCTGGCATCATCCTAGCATCTGTCTAGGAAGGCTCTCACATAAAAATATTTAGGAGGGTTTATACTAGACAGTTACTGTTTGTCTAAAACTCTGCAACAAATGTGATGTCTAATCATATTTCCATAAAGTGTATATACAGCATGCCTTCTCTTGTATGATGCAAATAACATCAATCAAAAAAGCAGCTGTGGCCAGCCAGCTCTGTTGCATAAAGGGAGAAAGCACTGAATACTTGCAGACCATTGGAGTTTAGCTAGTGGCTTAGATGCCTGTAGGAGCTGGTCAGGGAGGATGGAAGTTTGTAGATGCAGCCTGCTCATCCATCCTTGGAAGAGGGGGTGACTGTGTCTCATCAGAAAGGTGACATCTAATAGGAGTACTAGATGTTTACCTAGTGGAGTTCTGAGCCAGGCAAGCCTACACTGCCATTGGTGCATTCACACTATGGACCTGAGGGGAAGCTAGTGTGCAGTGGGATGCATCCCTTCAGAAGGTAACTATTGTGAGCTAGAGTGGAGCCACAGAGGTGGGGTGTAGGGTGCTCCCATGTGACAAAGGTGTAGCTAGGGTGTGGTAAAGGGGGGTGGCGTCCATGATGTAAGGTCTTGGGGGGTGATTGGCAGATGACAATGGTGTGTAAGTCTGATACCAGCATTCAGAAATGAGCACCAATACTGCATTTGGAGTCACTGCTGAACTGTTTAATGTGCGGTACTTAAACTGTCACAAACCACTTCATCAAGTCAAGTCAAAGTCAACTCAAAGTAAACTTTATTTTCCATCAGATATGCACAGCAGTGCAAGCAGAACAAAATTATGTTGGTCCTCGTGCAAGACATAACAATGAACACATAGTTTGAGTGACAGTAAGACTAATGTATGTACAGTAATTAAAATATTAACAACACAATAAATTACCACAATTGGACAGGAAGATTATTAGATAATATTTTACTAGCGGTATTGCAAAGGCTATGACTTCACATTGTGATTGCTTAGATATTACACTCCATCAGCTGTAGTATGACATATTCTGATGTTCATATTGCACCTGTATGGAGTGGTGACTCACTCCTGACTAATGCACATTCAGGAGGTAATAGCATAAGAAATCAGGCTAGCTGCACCAGTTATTGAAGCAATTTATCAGAGTGATTACTATAGATGATACTTCATAGCAAGTGTGAAGACTGGTAGAAAAATGTCAAGGCTGCCAGCCTAGCTAGATAGAATTTTGCAGATAATTCTGTCATTTGTAAAAATGAATGTAAACTACAGGCTTGTTGTCTTAAATGTAAATAAATACTTTTACATGTGGAACTGGAAATAAATGTGACAACCCTGCACTCTACTGACCAAAGTAAAGCATGTGGTGACCCTTTGAAGTAGACAATGGTGCCGAAAAGTCTAAATGAAGAAATTATTTTTATTGTTTTAACCAAGAGTTAAATTGCTAGATTTAAACATGCAAATGTATTTTTATTGCTCTGTTCCTGACCAGCTGCAAGATAACAAAAGGGAGAGGTTAAGAATGTAAATGCAGTTAATGTGTAGCCTGCGAACTCCAGAAAAGTGAAAAAGAATGATGTAATGTTTATCAGAACTGCAATAGTAATTTAAACAGAGAGAATCAGAAGGCATTAAGCATTTTTGTCTTGATCATCCAACTCACAGCATTCTGCCTATTTTCTTATGTAAGTTATGTTAGACTTGTGTTTTCCTTTAGGGATAGTTAGAAGCTAGAAAGATTAGACTAAGTGTTTTCCTGTGATGTTAGAACTGTACTACTGAATTATTTTAAGTATTTCTGTGTGATCTCTGAACTCTTCACTAGCACTGACTGTGTAGTAGAAAGTATTGTCTTGTGGTTTTAATTATTTATTATTAAATATTTTAAAACCTTTTAACTGTGGCTGGTTTGTGTAAAGATAATTTAAGCTCTAGAGTACATTGCATATTTATAGAGTTTACTGTCCAAGTCACTCCAAATAAGCTTTGACTGATTAGTCACACTACTCATCATCTTCTTTCGGCTGTTCCCGTTAGGGGTCACCACAGCGGATCACCTATTTCCATTTCTTCCTGTCCACTGCATCTTGCTCTGTCACACCAACCACCTGCATGTCATCTCTCACCACATCCATAAACCTTATCTTAGGCCTTCCTCTTTTCCTGTTACCTAGTAGCTTCATCCTTAGCATCTTTCTCCCAATATACTCAGCATCCCTCCTCAGCACATGTCCAAACCAACGTAATCTTGCCTCTCTGGCTTTGTCTCCAAACCTTCCAACCTGGGCTGACCCTCTAATATACTTATTCTTAATCCTGTTCACCCTCATCACACCCAGTGCAAATCTTAACATCTTTAACTCTGCCACATCCAGCTCAAACTCCTGTCTTTTTGTCAATGCCACTGTCTCCAACCCATATAACATAGCTGGTCTCACTACCCTCTTGTAGACCTTCCCTTTCACTCTTACAGGTACTTGTCTGTCACAAATGACTTCTGACACTTTTCTCCACCCACTCCATCCTGCCTGTACTCTCTTCTTCACCTCTCTTCCACACTCATCGTTACTCTGAACTATTGACCCCAAGCATTTAAACTCATCCACCTTCGCCATCTCTACTCCTTGCATCCTCACCATTCCTCTATTCACCTTCTCATTCACACACATATATTCTGTCTTAGTCCTGCTGACCTTCATTCCTCTTCTCTCTAGAGCATATCTCCATCTCCCCAGGGTCTCCTCCACCTGTTCCCTACTCTCACTACAGAACACTACTATTGGATAATAATAATATTGCACAGTAATAATTGGACACCCTTTTAAGGGCCTTTGAGTAGCTTATAATTATTAGCTGGGTGGTGGCAGGGTACTACTGTATAGTCTGGGTAAAAGGGGCACAGCTGGAGAACCTGTGCCAGCCTTCCCCCAGAAGTGTCTGTGTGGTAGTATAAACTCTTATCTCAAAGTGTGTGTGTGTCAGCTACTTGGGCAGGGACACAAAGCACTGGTTGGACAGAGAGGGTGCTGGAGATTTTAGCTTGCCCAGCTAGGCTGAGATCTGGACCCTATAGCTGTGCAAGTGGGGAGTCTTACTGGAGACGTGGAGAGCAAGGGAGTGACCAGTCCCGGACTGACTGTGATCTATGTGTGCTCTTAAGGGAAATTGCACTTTATTGTGTATATTTGTTATCCTTTTCTCATATATGAGATGCCCTTTCTGGTATTAGTGAAGAGGATTGAAGCTCCTTGATTGCTGGGCCAGGGCACGGGCATCACATATTAATTGTTTGGCAGCGGTGGGATATCCACATCACAGCAAGTGGCATATTGATCCAATTATTTGCTGTCATGCCTGGCATTCAAGTTCAGCAGCCTTATGGATAGAAGGGAGAAGCTCATCTTCAGTCTAGATGTTTGCAATGTAAACTGCACTACTGCCTGCCCAAGGAAAGGCAGAAAATTACATGCCATGGGCAGGGTGAGTGGAATTGTCATTTATCTTCTTAGCCCTTCTCAAACACAGAGTCTCGTGCAAATAATCCATGGACAGGAGTGAGGAATCAATTACTTTTTCCACTGCCCTCACTACCCTCAGGAGAGCCTTGTGGTCAAATGCTTTGCAGTTACCATACCAAACTATCATGTTATTTGAGAGGATTCTCTCAATTGTCCCCCTGTAGAAGGCTTTGAGGATGAACCAAGACAGATTTGCCTTCCTCAGTTGCCGTAGGAAGTGCAGATGTTGTTGTGCCTGCTTCACTGCATGACTAATGTGAGTAGATCAGGATAGGTCATCTGAGATGTGCACCTCTAGGAATGTGATGTTTTTTACTCTTTCTACTGCCACTCCCTTAATTTCCAGAGATTGATGTATCTCCTGAGTCCTCCTGAAGTCCACTGTTAATGCTTTGGTCTTGCTTACATTTATGGCCAAAATGTTGCTGTCACACCAGCCTATCAGTTGCTCCACTTCATCCCTGTGGGCTGTTTCCTTACAATTTCTGACAAGACCTACAACAGTGGCATCATCCGCAAACTTTATGATTTTGTTGGATTCACTTGTTACATTAGTATCAAGTGGTTTGCTACAGTTTCAGAGCAGAAGAGCTTTTTTTTGTCTGAGAGGCTTTTTTTTTTTGTTCCTCAAGATAGAGTTGAGGGAGAAATTAGATTAGAGAACTGCACAGCATGCCAGATAAGCTGACTATGGTTCTGGCAAGGGAGAAAGTAGGCTGTGTTCCCATATCACAAAGCTGGCCCACTCCCTACCACCTGACTCTTGCCAAGGAAAGTAGAGCTGAGAGGCATTGGTAAGCAGGAATGAATGGGCCATAGGCTGTTGCATAGCCCAGGAATGTCCAGTTCTCTTTCCACTGGAATGAGGATCCATTAGGCAAGGTGCACAGATGCAAGCAAAAAAATAAATAAATGAAAAATAATATCCTGAACAGTCATCTTGGGCACCAGAATTAACATGCCCATTGTTAAATATTCATTGAGGAGGAGTATTTAGTCTATAGCATAGGTTCTCAGACATTGCCAAAGGGAGGCAACCTGAAATGACAGAAAATTCTTTAGCATCCACCCAACTTAAAAACATATATTTAATGCACCAACAGAACCAAAAATAAAAGAAAAGTAAGTTCTACACTACAGAAGCAGGCTATCTTCCCAGCACACACACAAACATAACTGAAATAAGCAAGACGTGGCTTACTGTAATATTTTTTGTCCTGATTTGTAAGAAGGTGCATTGTTAATTTGTTGTACTTTTGCATTTGCCATGCTCTCATACAGCAGTAATACAATACAGAATAGTTAACATTTTATTTTAGAGTATACAATATTTTCAGATTTGTCTAGGCCTCCTCTGAAACAGGTCATGACCTATGCAAGGAAGACACCTTCAGCATTTGAGAAATTTGAGCCTAGAGAAACATTCATGCAGAGACTTCCAGTGTTGGTAGGGGGCGGGAAGAGGCAATAACATGGCATGTGATGCATTCAAATAATGCCAGTTATGAATGTTACTTTTTAAATCAGTTAGAAATAAATGCTGTCTGCTGTAACATGCCAGCATGTCAAATTTAAGAAGTAGGGTGGTACAGTGGTGCAGCGGTTAGCACTGTCATCTCACAGCAAGAGGTTCTCCAGTTCAGTTCTCAGCTGGGGTGCCTTCTGTGCAGATCCTCCCTGTGTTCCCTTGGGTTTCCTCCCACATGCCAAAGACATGCGTCTGGAGCATTTCTCCCTGGGTCTCTGCTGAAAATGAGATCTGTCCTACTTGGACTTTCCTGGTAAACAAATTTTAAATAAAAAATAATTTGTATCTGTATTTGCATAATACAGACAGTAGTCTGGCCACATTCCATGAATACCAGTTGTGAACATTTTTTCTCTGTCATCCAGTTTGATGTTTAAATAAACTGTAATGGGAGATTTAGCTTGTAAATATGTGCTAATAGCCTGTATTTACACAGTTCAGATAACCAGCCAGAATATATTCCAGTAATATTCCTTTTTTAGTGTAGGTAATTTATTATGATTATTAACTAGTGAGGTGGGTGGATGTAGAAAAGATATGCATCAACGCATCAACTATGACCAAGGTGAAGAGGAGAGAAAGAAGAATATAGTAAATGAAAACAACAAAATAACTGATACAAAATACGCAAGCATTCTGGACCAAAACATTAAATTTCAATAAACTTGCTGTAACTAAACAGACAACCAGCAGTGAAATGCTGCAAAACTAATGTCGTTATGATTCCAGTGGGTGGGAAGTTGGCATATGGTTAATGTGTTTACCTTACAGACATAAGGTACAGGGTTTGATTCTCACATTGGGTAATTGGCTAGGCTTAAAATGTCCCACAAGGGCAGTAAGCCTAGTACTAACCTATGGACCTATGTTCTACCAAATCTACTCTATGGGACTGTGACCAGAAGGCCCGAGTTTAAATAGTAGCTTGAATACTGACTGAGAGATGGTGGGAGGGTACATACCTCTCAAACCTTAAAACAAGAAATCTGGACAAAGCCAAAAATAATAGGGGGGAACAAACCCCTCAACATTGGAACAGATTTTAAAATTCAGTCTTACAAACTTAAAAAGTTGTTAGAATAAAATGTTTTATGTTAGAAGGCATTTCTGAAGGATATGAAGCTTGAAACTCAAATGATTGTCATTATTTAGTGGTTTCAACTCTAAAGTTTTGCCAGAAAACAACATATTTTATGAGAAACAGACCAAAAATCTGAGACAAAAATCTGGACATTCTGTGAAAATCTGTACAGTTGAGAGATATGGCGAGGGTAGTAGTAAATGGCTCTCACCAGCTCAGTCATCCTGGAGGATTAATGGTTTCTATTTTGTAACTTTGTTCACATGCAAGAGAAATCTTGAATGATAACAAATGCTCCAAGACCAGTAGGCGTGGGTTTGACACCCCTATACCAATGAAGGTAGCTCTTGTAGGTGTGTGTGTGTGTGTGTGTGTGTGTGTGTGTGTGTGTGTGTGTGTGTGTGTGTGTGTGTGTGTGTGTGTGTGTGTGTGTGTGTGTGTGTGTGTGTGTGTGTGTGTGTGCGCGTGTGTGTGTGTGTGTCAGCACATATTTATTTATTTATTAGCATTTGTTTACCAGGAAAGTCTGACTAAGCAGTATCCATTTTCAGCAGAGGCCCAGAAGAAAAGCTCCATTATACAGATGTCATGGACATCATTTGCATTGTTTCATCATTAACCGTCAGTTTCATTTAAGAGCAAACAGTTCCATTATTGAGATATCCTTGACATCTGTTATGTAATTTACAGTTTTGATTAAAAATAGCAGTTACATGGTTTGTATATGAATATTTTTATACAGGAGAGGGGGTTATGGTCAGAAATACCTTTTACTTTGTTTTCATCTGATTGATATGAATTGTTCTGTACTTGTAGAACAGCAAAAAAAAGCATACACTGTGATTTTGTTGCAATGACATTTATCATTCTCCTGTTTTACATTAGTGTCTCAGACACTGAAAACTGATATTTCATAAAAAATGTAGAAAATAGATTATGACGGCAGTCAAAGTCTGCTTTTTATATTAGATAAACTTCATATATTGCTTGTCTAATGGATATACCTCTCATCCTCTTTACTTAAAGATTTTGGAGAAAGCCAGAAATAATGAGGAAACAAACGCCAACAACCAAGTACTATTTTAAATATTATTCTAATTTACTTAAAAAGTTAATAGAACAATGAGTTTACATCAACATGCATTTCCTGAACAATAAGAAATATGAAACTAACATCTGACATTTTTGACTAACTGTAATTGCAGGTGATTTACCAGAAAATCAAAAATTGTATGAGGGAGAGGACAAAATAATGTAAAAAAAATCAGGGGTATTCTGCTAAATTAGGGACAGCTGAGAGGTGCTCTTATGGATCATTTTCCCTACCCCTCACAAAAATTGCATTATACTTTCCCCATGCATGTTTGAATTTAGCCACTGTTTTTCACTTTGCTAGTTCTTCAAGAAGACTGCTGCAGCCATGCATGGTGCACCACCCCTTCTGTGAAATAATATTTTTGTTCTATCCTTTTGAGGCATCTGCCTTGTATAATAGTTTCTTGTTTTCTGTTGCTAACCCTCTTCCTATTCTTTGTAGTATTTCACAAGCCTTCCTTCCTTTCTGATAATGTGAAAGAAACAAAAGTGATAAGAGTGCTGGGATGTATAGGAAGACACACCCCAGCAGAATCACATAGGTTCATAGGTGTGTACTAGGCTAATGACCCTGGGGCCTTTACAAGCCTAGCAATAGGATTACTCTGGCATCGTGCCACCCGACCTTAGTTCCCAGTGCCTCTGTCGAGTAGCGCCACTGGAGTTATCCCCAGGATGAATTTTCTATTTCCCATCCACTCGTCAAAATTTCTCTTGAAGAGGGTCAGTGAGGTGCTCTGCTTGACATGTATGGGAAGTCTATTCCATAGCATGGGCAGTCTCTGGGTTATGAACCTGTCCCTGCAGTATGTTCTGTTGATTGTGGTAATGAGGTTGAGGTCTCTGGAGCATGTGGTGCAGAGGGATTGGGATTTCTTTAGATGTAGCATTTCTAACAGATCTGGGTCAGAGATGGCTTTGTAAGTCAAGCAGAGATTGGCTATAAGTAGGCGATATGAGACATAGAATAGTTGGAGGTTTTTGTGTCTGTCCAACTATGACAAGTATTTAAGGCCTAGGATCCTCTTTGTGAGGTATTTTTGTGGTCTCCAGTTGTTGTAGCTGTCTAGTGACGTGCATGCCAAATGGGGCGTTCTACTCAATAATTGCCCTAATGAGGGAAGAGTAGAGGGAGACAATGACCTCTTTCTTCCTGGATGCAAAACCCTTACTAATGAGATGTGCCACATAGAAGGACCTTCTGACCACAGTGGCAATGTGGTGATCAAAAGAGAGGTTGCTGTCAACCTGTGTTCCCAAATTTCTTATAATGCCTTCTGTGTTCAGTAGACTACCATCAATGTGGTAATTCATGGGAGCCAGGTTTTTCCCAAAGGGGATGACAATACATTTTTTGGCATTGAGCTTAAGGCCATGGTTCTATCACCAGTCATTGGTCTCAGTGAGGCCATCCTGTAGGATGTCAGCATCACTTGGGGAGTTAATAATAGCTGCCTTGAACCAGGTCTTTGTTACAGCAAAAATGTCGATGTCCTCCATTTTAAGGAGTGCTACAAGTGAGTGCATTTTGAGATTTAGACTTCTGGCATTGAGCAGCATGACCCTTAGACTGCATTTGTTTGTAGCTGTTATGGTGGTAATTTGGTCTTTGGAACACCACATAAAAAAGGCACTATAGGGATGGCAAGAGCCTTGGCCAGTATCCGGAAGCCCAAGGGTGACAGATACAGGCCATCTCTGGCAAAGCATTGCGGTTTGTCAATCATGTCATCCCAGGCAGACAGATACTGGATCCCCTTAGAATGACACCAGAAACTTAGCCAATTGTTGAAATCAATCATTTTCTGCTTGTACTGTGGTAACACTATGGGTGATGGCAGGATGCTGCTCAGGGCTAGGGTCATACCTGCCTGGGCTACATAATCCATGTCTCTTTTCATGCAGTCCAGGGAGGTACATCTCAGGTCATTTACACCCACATGTACAACGACAGAGTCATATTTGTACCTGTTGTTGATGGACCTGAGTGTGTGTGTTATGTGGCAGATCCTGGCACCTGACAGGCAGCTGACTGTTACTTTCTTCATATTCAGCCTAGTGAGTGGGACATTAGTGTGCCTCAATATCAAGTCATATATGACTAGTGTGTTGGGCATGCTGTTTTGCCTTAGGGGCTTTGGTTGAGTGGCACACTGTTTAGGAGAGTTTTGTGTCTCGTGATTAGTGTTGTGTTGTGGTGGTCGATTGCATTTCTGCCTTGGAGGTCTCTGCTGTTTGGGTAGATTTTTATTGAGAGCCTCCATGAAGGTGGGTGTGTGGTTCATGTTTTTATGTGAAGGCAGTGCTGGTGTGTGTCCTGGAGGGCTATGTGTTCCATGTGGTGTGGTGCAAGTGTGGACTTTCTCCTCTTGACAAACTATTCTGGTCTTGGCTGGAGAGTGTGTGGCTTCCAATTTGAATATATAAGTGCATCTCTTGCAAATCTGAGTGTTGGGAGGTAAGAGGAGAGGGTTGTAGGTGTACCTGAGGCAATTGCTACATTGCCTCAGGATGCCCAAGTTCACCACGTTAATAGGAGAAAGCACAGGGAACTGACATTTAGACATGCCTGGAGGGATGGGCATTAATAATAAGTACCATCTCTCTTAAAGTGAGCAGGAATACAATAGCTGCATAACCATGTATTGGGAATTGAGGGGAGATTAAGTAATACTGCTTTAATACTGTCATTCTTATATTTTCATCTCATGCTCTCTCAGTAAGAAAAAGCAAAACTGCTCCAAACAGTATAATGTCTTTTGACAAAAGGGGGATACTGCCAACACAGCTATCTGGAAGTTTGTAAATAATTATATGTTACTGGTGAATATCAACATGATTCATATAAGATGTTTGTGTTACAAATGTATTAGAACTGTATGTCATGTATATATCAAACTAGGTTTGTACAGACGTGTGTTGAAAAAGGTTTTTTTGCAAAGTGCTTGAAATATATCCACAGTGTGCCCTACTGGAACAGAACAGAAATGTACATGCAATATTGCAACTGTTTAAATGTATATTTTTAACAGTGGAAACTGGAACACAGGAGGTTAACTTCAGTCTAGCAAACTTCAGAAAAATAACTGAAATTAAACTACTTTATGACCAGGCCATAAAAAAGATGTCATCTTTCAGTTTCAGTGCAGCAACAGACACAATGTCTGTACTAGGGAGCTTTCTCTATTGTGTTTAAGGTGAAATAATTACTAGTTTTGAAATGTGAAGGGATGCAATAGTTTTATGACTTCCACCATCTGCCTAACATCTGAGGGAATAAATAACACTGAAAATCTCTCAAGTTGTACAACATACAGTGCAAATATCAATTAATTTTTTCATTGGCATGATCTAAGATTTGACCTGATGCCATGCAATATGATTGTAAGTCACTTAGTTTAGGAAACATTAGTGAACATATAAAATATTGCACATGTCTCTAATTATTAGTAAACGACTAACAATATGTACAGTATGGTCTATTATACTTGGGTAATGACAATGTATTTTTCTGCCCTCCACCATGAAATTTCGTACCACAGCCTTCAGTAACACATAGCTCTCAATTATGAAAATATTAATATAAATGTGAAAACATGATTAACATACAACAAACGGTGATTAATATCTTCATTGCAGGAGACCTTATAGTAACAATCTTAGGGAGCTATACAGTGCATTATGTAAAATGCTACAGTGGGTGGTGATTTAAAGGAAAGTGGTAATTTGGAGACACACTTCATCACATACAAATGAATGCATAATGATATGCTAATAAATGTTGGCTTGCTATTGAATGCCACTGTGTATACAAATAATAAACTCAAACATGGCACTATGATTCAGACACAAATAAAATTAGCTCAATGAGCATCAGATATCAGCTTTTCTGAACACAACCATTTTTCAGTTTATAAGTACATCATTCTCGATAAATTAGTAGAAGTAACATCTGCTGTAGCTGATCAGCATTTGTGAGTGGCCTACTTTAGAGTCTTAGTCGATGAGGTTAAATGTCACTATCCAATGCATAGCATGAGTCCCAAGAGATGACATACCAGCAAACCACAGCTTAGACATTGTTGACTGCAAGAATGTGGTTAGAGATATCATACAGGAGTTAAAAGATATGTCTTTCTGACATACACTCAAGGGAGTTGCATGGACTGCCTATCCCAGTGGGCATGGAGATTTGTGTAGCACTAAAATCCTTGCTACATAGTCCTTCCAGGATATGACAATGGACACAGTAGGAGTTTTTCAGGTGTCAGCCTTTCAAAACTTACACCATTTATTTATATGATGCCTCAAAGTGTACTGGAGAATTTGGATTCTATGGACAACAGAGGAAACAACCTCCATTACATGGGCATTCTGCAACATTTCCCATCTCCTCAAGATTTTGGGGTTACTGACTGCACACACATTGCTACTAAGCTCTGAACTGCTCCATCTGGCATGCAGTACATCAGTTGGAAGGACTTTCACTCTATCAATTGCCACATCAATGTACAGAGTATTATATATAATGTGTCTGTGCACCATCCATGCAGTTCCATCAATTGCCACATCTAACACAGGTGCACCTGTACCAGCATTTAATGAAGAGGTCATATTCCACAAGGTGATCTACTTAATAGGAACACACATTTCCAGTGCAATAACCTGGTCCCGTGAATGTAAGTGGAAGCCACTCATAATGGTATCCACTGGTATGAATTAACCGATACTGGATTACCCTTAGACTTCTGGCTAATGACCTTCATCCTCAGCCTGCAGGCTTTGGCAGAGACCCTTCCTCTCAACTGTCCAGATTTTAGCAGAATGTCCAGATTTTGTGCCTCATATTTTGGGTCTGCTTCTCATAAAATTGTGGTTTTAAAAACACTAGCAAATCATTGAGGACAGAAGTCAGAAAATAATTGCAGACATTTAAGTTTCAGACTTCATAACCTTCAGAAAATTAATGCTAATGCAAAAGCTGTTATTCTGTCACCTTTCTAAGTTTTAAGAGTAATATTTAAACATTGTTGATATTTTTGGACCTTTGCCCCCATTATTCGTGGCTTTGTCCAAAATTCTTGCTCTAAGTGGTTGAAAGGTATTGCAGAGACACTACACTACACTATAGCACTACACTGTCATATGCATGCAGCCAACATCACTGAGCATGTGCTTGAAGTACTGAAGGCCTACTTCCACTGCCTGGACACACCTGGAGGTACACTTCAGTTTGCTCCAGAGACCCACTGCAAGGTATCAGTGATCTGTGCTATGCAATACTATATAACATGGTTCTACAAAAGCAGTTATAACACATGGACATCTGACATTATCTGTGGCAGCAGTGGAGGAGGGACCAGGTGTGCAATCATCAGAGGAATTGGCTTTAGTAAGACAACATAAAAGTCCTAGGTAGAAGCAGTCTACTGTAGCACTGGAAAAGCAATAGTATCTAGTCCACAAATATGGGTGCTGACAAGAGAAACACAAAATAAAACTGATGCATTAAATAACAAAACCAGGGTATATATTACGGTACACTGACCGGCCACTCTGTGCATCATACATTATCATACCTATACAGACCAGAAGTGTGGGCAGAGCACACAAGTCATCATTTACACAGGTGGGGTGGGGGCACTGTGTCAGTGGTCAGCAACATTAACATTGCAGAAGGGGCATATATGGTGGATGCAGTAGCTATGCAAATTGCTAGGAAGATGAAGGGAGTCAGTAGTTGCATCTTCCTCTAAAGAGGTGGAGCTTCTATGAGTGCAATTGTGGCTAAGTGGAACATGTTGCCCCATAATGTCAAGACAGGAGACATCCTTTCCAAGGAATTGCATATCTTGTCAAGATTGTGCAGAGAAAACCTCCTGTTGCCTCTTCCTGTGGTCCACTGATGTGGCACTCCAGTATAGTGTTATCATACATGATACCTGAAATGTGCTCAGGTAGGTGTTGTTCGTGGTCTGGTTACAGAGGAGTGTAAGGGGGTCAAACCATGGGACATGGATTAGCTATTTTAATAAACTATAAGATGAAAGTCACTCTGTGGAATGTGACCTGGAGCGTTTGTTCTTGGCCTTTATGGCCACCTCTCAGGAGGGAGGTAAAGGCCCCTAATCTAAAAGAGGCTCAGAGGGATCTTCTGGGGCACTCAAAAGGAAGTGCTGTAGCTGGTGAGGACAAATGGTAGACCATCAGCTGGATACCCACACTGGCAGCCCAGAATTCCCTTCATGGCTTATAGAGTCAAGCAGCAGGCCACTCCTGACCATCAACCATCAGAGGCATAGTCTGTTCATGGTGCCAGATACAGAAGTGACTGATTTCTAGATGGGTTACCCATGAGCTGATTTAGCAAGCCTAACTCACCTTTCCTTGTTCCCCATCTGATTGTGCCAATCAACCCTAGCAATCTGTGGGGTGACAGTTGCCATGCCGCATCATCCTCACATCCAATCCCCATCCACTTTACAGCCCAGTCTTCCTTATCACTAGCTGTCAACCTTCTGTCAGTTGGAGTCTCTACAATACTGCAACCTTTTTGTATCATTACCTCCCATGTCAATCTTTGTATGCATTCTATCTCTTTTTTGATTTCCCCTGCTTCCTTCTCTTATATCTACATTTTCCCCAAACCACCATCCCCTTCTACCCTTCCTTTTCAAAAATGGGTTCATTTCACTACAAGAATATTACACTGTTCTTTACTCTTACCCAGTGTCCCCTTCCTGTTGTCCTTCTGTGTGTTCCACTGTTTCTTCTTCATTATTTATATCTGATTTATTTTCCTCTCCTCCCATTTATGTAATAAAATACTGGAAGCAACAGACCAAGGCTGCGAAGTAAAAGAATACAAAAATTTATTTCCACAATAAACAAACGGTGAGCACTTTCATGGACCAAGCCACTTCATCAGACAATGATCATAACTTAAAAGCTACTTTTATACCAGTTCATGACAATTAAGCAAGTGCAAAAATCTCCACCTACATTTAAAGCAACAAAGCAAACAGCCATAAAAATTGCAATAGCATGTTACAAACACAATATTGTATGTAAAAGATATAACAAATAAATATTATTAAAACAACCAAAGTGAGTTCCTATACAAATAAAAATTAAAAATATAATTATTTAAGCAAATCCCTTCCTAATAAAATGGGCTTAATGTTAATCTTGTCATTAAATCCCTTCCCCATACTGGCCTTGAGTCTTAGAATCCATTCCAGTTCTTTTGTTACCACTTTTAATTTTAGGTCTCCCCCTCTAAGACCACCTAACACCCTGTCAATCACCATGAAGACAAACTTATGGGCAACTCCATGAGCTTTGACATGTCTCACTAGAGCATTGGTTTCCGCTTCCCTCCCTATATCATACAGATGTTCACGCATTCGATCCCTCAGCCTTTTGGTTGTCATTCCAACATAAAATGACATACAAATCAAACAATGGGCCAAATATACAACATTACTGCTATTGCAGTTGGCTGAGAGTCTGAACCTGAAAGCTCTACCCATATCTGGGTGTTTGAACTCCCCACAATCATCTATATAAGTACAATAATTACAACCATTACAGGGTAGAGTGGCACCTCAACCCATATCACCAACCTGTACATTCTCCTGTTGTAACCTGGGTCCACATAAAATTCTTTTCAAATTCTTCTTGTTCCTGGAAGTGTACCTCGGGGTCTCACCCACTAACTCCTTTACAGCATCATCAATGCATAAGATATTCCAGTTCCTGCAAAAAATATCTTGTAATGTTCTGGTATTACTAAAGTAGGTGACCGACATTCTCATACACCCTCTGTGGCGACCAATTGTTCGAGATAGTTGTACATTATCAGAGAAATAAGACCTCCCCTCAGTGTCCCTACAGTCCATCACTTCTCTCAGAGTGCCATGAAGTTCTCTGTCAGTGTATCCCCTGTGTAGAAACCTTGTTCTCAACTCAGCCAATTCACCTTCAAATTAGCCTCGAAGTTCTCAAACCTTGGCCCCTGACAATATTTTTAAATATATGTTGGGAGTGCATACTTGTCCTATGTAGGTAGCTACTTCTATAGCATTCCTTCCTGTGAATCTCAGTCTCAAAATCCCCATCATTCCAGTAGTGCGCTCTCAGAGTTGGTAGATTTAGTTGGGGGGGGGTGCAGCCCTTCACATAAGGGGGTGTGGGGAGTAAAGCTCCCCACATGGGTGTGTTTTCTGTGCTGCCGTTGTAGCATGTTTGTCGGGTTGGCCAATGGGTTACTTACCATTAGTTTTCCTTCGGTGCTCTGAGCAGTCGGTGTTATGTCCTGTCAGTGTTCTCGGCTCGATCATGTGAAAGTCGGGTAAGTGGCATTTCAATAATATGTAGGGGATCCATATATATACATACATACATGCACACACACACACACACACACACACACACACACACACACACACACACACATATATATAATATATATACGTGTGTGTGTATATATATATATATATATATAGATAGATAGATAGATAGATAGATAGATAAAACACATTAAACCAGTAGCCTGGTATGATAATAAAAAACAAACTTTTATTTCCTTGGGCAGCTAGAAAAGATAGATAAACTGGTTTTGCTTCAGTATCTAAACAAATGAAACAATCACTTCCTATAGAAAAGATAGAAAAACTGGTTTTGCTTCAGTATCTAAACAAATGAAACAATCACTTCCTATACATTACACCACAAGTCATGTGATAAACACCAATAGCACACAAACCATTTTTTCTTTAAACATGCAAGCAGTATGGCATAAAAAGAACAATTGCCTGCCACTTTCCCATCTAAACACTAACCACGCCTGACTCAGCTTAGTTGCTAAATCAAGCAAGATCATTCTCATTCAGTGTAATACGACCGACCATTCATTTTTCCTATTCTTTATAGGACTTGTAGATGTTCATTGAGACCAGTATATAAACAAATGAAGGAATCAATTCCTTTTATATAACATCACAATTCATCCTATAAATACATGCCAGTAGCATGCAAAGCTTTTTTTTTAAAAAACACCCAAGCAGTATGGCATGAAAACAGTAGTACCAGGAGGAATCCCATTCAAATGATAACCAAGCCCAGCTCTGCTTAGCTTCCAAGAGCAGGCTGATTCAGGCTAATAAAGGATAATAAGACCATACATGTTCCTCTTCTTTATACAAATTATAAATGTTCTTTAAGACCAGGTGGATGCAGTACACCAGCATGAAGTACCCAAAACCTTTTTTCAGACTTTAGAAACATTTTGCAGCATCCCCACCTGCACCACAACTTTTTATTTGATCTGTTCCTATGAATACAGACTTAACTGCAGCGTAAATCTCTTTATGCATATAGAAGGCACTCCTGTCCATGGAACAATTGATGCTATTTAAACATTCTGTTGGCTTGTCCAACATAAAGAGCACCACATGTACATTGTACAAAGCAAACAACATGTTATATGTTGTATGATATGTATGTATCAAATGTTTCATTCAAACTGCATATAGAGAGGAAAAAAATGACACTTTAAAATATGTTTACATAAAGAATAATTTCCTCAGGGAACAGCAGCCAGTTTGTTGCCTCACAGGTCTACCCATTTTTCCCCATGTATATAACCAGATAGGCACTGTCTAATATTCCTACCCCTTCTCTAACTAAATTTATTTAATCAGGCATCTATTTGCTCAAAACTGGATTGCTAAGGAGCATTGTCCAAAATTTATTAATAATCTGTTTGATGTTCAAGTCTGACATAATGGGGGACAAAGGCCCAAAAATAGGGACACCTTTTAAATATTGCTCTTATATATTTAGAAAGTTGTTAGAATAACAGGATGTGTGTTAGCTTGCATTTTCTGAAATATGTAAAGCTTTGAGCTCAAAGGGATGTCGTTATTTAGTTACTTTAATCCTTAGATCATTTCAGTGATTTAGCAAGAAAATACAATTTTTATGAGAAGCAGGCCAAAAATATAAGGCAAAAATCTGGACATTTGTGAAACTCTGTACAGTTGAGAGATATGTCCACAAATATGATTTGGGAATATTCTTGAAAAGGTCGATGTGGGGGTGACAACTAGTACTGTCCAAAATAGCATTCTTATTGAAGGGCTTTCTGTACAGCTCTATTTGTAATGTTCCAACTACCATTTTGGTAAACATAACATCAAGAAAATCTATAGTAAATAGCTCTGCGTTTACAATAACCTGGATACCAAAGGTATTACCATTCAAATATTTCATAAAATTGTTAAGTTAATTTAGGTTACACTTGAAAATCAACCACACATCAACAAGGTAACATTACCACATATCTATATAGGTTCATAGGTTCATACGAGGTTACTAAGCTAATGGTCCTAGGGCCTTTACAAGCCTAGCCATGTTATACCTATGTTACCTAACTGACCTTGGTTAGATGGTCATTATTCAGAGAACGAGTCTAAGATCAGCACTAATAATCCCTGAAAAAATAAATATTTCAATGCACTTACACCTGTTGCCACAGACTCGGTTGAAATATATGCTAAAAACAAAACCATTGCTGTCAGAATTATAAATATAAAGAGCCTCACAATACCCCATAAAGAGGTCAGCATACAGTGGTACAAAAGCTGCACCTATGGCAGTACCTCTCAATTGTAATTAACATTCCTCCTCAAAATAAAAAAAAAATGTTTTTATCAGGACTAGCTATGTAAGTTGAAGTAAAAAAATCATTGAATTCATTTAGATACTAATCACACTGGTCAAACCAAATCTTCAATGCCAATAAGCCTTCATCATGTAGAATGTTGATATAAAGTGTTTTTACAACAAATGTATATAAATACCACTGAGATTCAACCTGTACCTCTGAAATTAATTGAAGGAACTCTGTGGTAGCTCTAATTCTAGACCTGTCAAATGGTAAAAGTGGTTTAAATGAATTTTTGAAAAACTTAAAGAAGGGTTTGGTCAACAAACTTTACCCCAGCACAATAAATCTATCTGGGGGATTTTGTCTTTTTTCATGAACTTTAGGCAGAATATAAAAATATCGAGACTTTGGATATTCTATCACCAAATTCTTTCAAACAGAGTCTAAAATGAACCAAGAGTTTACCCAATACTCTAAAAATTCATCATCTTATTGTTTACAAAAACTCTTTTGAATCATTGTCCAACTTAAAGTAAGATCTGGAATCATGTAACTGTTGGCATGCTTCTACAGAACAAATCATAGGATCATTGGATCATGGGAGGTTACTAGGCTATCGACATGGAAGTAATTCCAAGTCTATCCATTTCATCCCAGTGTAATACCATAGATACTCTAGTCAATACCCAGGATTGTATTTAGTAATGATTGCCCATGTCCAGGATGGTTGTGGGTACTATCTCCAGTAAGAATTTATGATGAACCCATCCACTCGTCCAGGTTCCTTTTGAACAATGTCATAGAAGTGCTATGTTTCACATGAATTGGCAGTCTATTCCAAAGATGCAGCAGTCACTGGGACACAAATCTGTCCCTCCAGCTTGTCCTGTTCAAGTCGCAGGCCATATTTAGGTCCCTGGAATGGGTAGCTCTAGTTCTGTTTGATTTACGGATGTGCAGCAAATTCATTAGGTTTAGGTCAGAGATTACTCTGTAAGCCAGACATAAGTCCCCCTAAGAAGTCTATATGATACTCAGTATAGTGACAGGGACTTTAGTCAGTCTGGATAAGGAATGTGCTGGAACCCCTTGATCTTCTTAGTTAGAAACCTCTGAGGTCTCTCCAATTGCTGCAGGTGCTTTGTACAGTACATGCCGAAAGGGGCGTCATACTCAATTTTGGGCCTGATTAGTAAAGAGTATACAGGGGTTATAACCTCTTTTAATCTGGAGAAGATGTCTTTGCTAATCAAGTGTACTACATAGAAAGCCTTCTTTATTATAGTAGACACATGGTGGTCAAAGTTAAGGTCACAGCCTACTTGTGATTCCCAGATCTCTTACCATTCCATATGTACATAGAATATGCTATTCCACACAATACCCCGTCCCTACCCTTATCAACCATGGTGACCACTATATTGTTTTGTTGTAAATTCTTAAGTGCAGTGTGTTCTCCCCTAGTCATGTTATTTCTGAAGTTCCTTAATATACTAGCATGTTCAACAAATAATTCTTTAATAATGGCTTCCTCAAATGTCTTCACTATCAGGAAAGAGCCCAGCTCAGAGGTTGAACCAATGTATTTGAAAGGAATCAGATCCAAGTTAGTGTCCTGCTGTTGCTTGTCCCTTCATTTTTTTTAATTTAACAGGTGACAAAAATATCTAAAATCATTAATCACTTGTGCATAAGAAACATGATAAGAGGAATAAAACTTAAACCTTTATTTAACACACTACATTCAACATCACTAAGCTGGTAAAGAGAAATATTCATCAGTAAATCCTTCATATCCTTACACTGTACAATGTTTAAACATTTAGAATTTACTGAAATACAATATCTATCTGTACAGTGTTGAGCAATTTTCCTACCACCCTTCCTGCATCTGCTGCCCCCAAAGGGGTAGAAAAAGTCCCAACAATTTGCATAAGTGCAGGTGTTCTTTTCACAAGGCTCTGTTCATATCCAGACTCACCAAATGGATCAAAACTGGTATTTACATATAAGGAAGAACCTATCTGCGGTTTCAGAGTCTGAAGTGTTTGAATGTTTTAATACAGATTTAATGTGTTGACTTTTTCTTTTTCCCATATATTTAGGACAGGACATACACACATCACCTTCCTGGAAACTTACAAAACTGTTTGTTTTTTTTTTCTTTCAAGCAAAAACCAAGTTCAGTTTATAATCAGTTAAATCACATTAATATTTTCTTAATTACAGATTAATTTGTTCTTTTTTCTTTCAAGTAAAAACCAAGTTCAATTTATAATCAAATAATCTAAGTAAGAACACCAGTCCAGGAAGCGAAGCAATAAAAATAGAAAGGCTTTAATCCACAGCAAGTACACAATAACAAAACATTAATGCCAACAAAATGGTACGCAGTCGTTTTCATCCCAAAGTAAATGTTAGACTTCATCAGATAAAACCATCAGGTAGCTCTCAATGTTTAAATACATTTTAAAATACAAGTAAGAACCAATCAAAATCATTTGTTAATAATCCAATTTAAAAACCCTTAAGAAACACAATAAAATGTTAAGTGTTAATTAAAATCAATTGAAT